>NW_026855631.1:0-40560 GCF_026571515.1 Ruditapes philippinarum
TTTTTGAGGAACGTTAAGTCATTTTCAGATAATATATTTCTCCAAATCCGTTGTATATAGTCGCCATTAACTTTTTACATCTGTAATAATAATGATTTTTAACTTCTTATTAAGAGTAACAAAGTCTTAGTTAGATTTGTTTAACTCTTTGTTGTTTAAAAAACATTAAGAGTGGCCCCAATACGTTCTGCAGTCGACCGTTAAAAATTATCTTTTCTTGCTGTGATAAAAAATAAATTTTCATTTGATAAAATCTGTCTTTAAATGTACAGTTTTCATTAGAATCCATATAATTGTGTAAATAGTAAGTTACTCGTGTCAGTTGTTTTTACAAAAGTACAAATGTACTATATTTTCATTAATGTGATATGAAAACGATTCCATGTTTGTAACACTTAAGCGGCAAACCAGTCACAAATCTTGCTTGGCTATGTGTACGTGGTGAAACTTGCAATGGCTCTTTCAAGTTAAAGAAATGTTTTTGTTTTCTCTGCAAGTTTTCTCTTCACTGTGTACCATATATGAACTTATGATAGAAATAAGGATGGTTGTGTTTTACTAATGATGGTGATGATGATAAGGATGATATTTATCTGCTTATGATATGTGATGATAATAATAATATTTCAAAATGATGATGAGTGTGATGATTATGATGATGTAATAACAATCATTATGATTTGATAAAGCAGACAGGTTTATTTCGGTAGCTGTATACAATTATACATGTATTCTATAATTCAAGATGCACTTCGATACTAAGGGTAACACACAAAGGTGAATACATTAAGTGGACTTTTAAAACAAGTTGTTGTGCTGGTAATAGTTTCTTTCCTTTGTAAAAGATGTTGGTGTGTTGAATAAATCCATTGTTGTCAACCTACTGCAAAATGCATTATTCAATACTTCTATCCCGATTTTATAGTTATTGCATAGCTTCGTATGAATGCTTTTAATAGTACAAAGAAATTACTGAAATGAGATGCAATTTATATAAAGGAACAAAAATACACAATCAAATAAAAAAATCATCTCTATCTATGAAATACCTTCATGCTTGACACCGCAGTTTATCTCAACAGATGCCCTGTTTTTACGATTTGTTATTTGATTATGCAGTTGCAAGCTTAGTGCTCTACATAATTCATGCTATCTATTTTTTTGTTTATCAGGAATTTATTTTGAAAACATGCCTAATTCAACGTAAACAGATGATTGTGATGTTGGTTGCCATCTCAACTATTTGACCTAAACATTCAATTTATTAGTCTTAAAATTCGCAGGTGTTTATCTTTGGTTATCTTTTGCTTTAGTTGAAATAGTAATTTCATCCTCCGAATATTAAAAAGTTTTACTGAGAGATATATTTTACCCATTTTTTTTTCTTTTAAAGAATTAACTCTTCATATACAGAAACGTTATGTTAAGATAATTAAATTGGTGTAAGTCTGTGACAATCTTATCAAAAATATGTTATTTTCAGACTTACATAACAGGATATGTTTTTTCGCAAAATGAAATATAAAAAAGAAAAGGAATAAAATGGATGAATAAAGTAAAATAAAATAAAAACACGTACCATGATGCCTATATATTCCTTAGTGTCTCGTTCGTTTAATTCGCTATTTAGAGACGTTATTCACAGACACAAATGCTGGTATTTGATGAAATGGTTACTTATATAAATTATGTAGAACATTGTTTACTTATTACGTAATGCCCCTTTCAGAAACATATCGTAAAAAAGAAGAAGAACAAAGAACAACAACATAAACAACAAACAAAATGTATGAAAAAGAGAATTGTATTTGCCAAATGGTGCTTTAAATATCTGTATTAATCATTAAATGTTAAAACTAAGAATCCTATCAAAGTATAGATGGTTGGTGTAAAATTTAATGGCATAGTAAGTCCTTTTCGCCTTTTAATGCGCATGCATGTATGTGCCTTGTAATGAAAAACACTTCTTTCAAAAGAGAAAACTGTGTTGCTAGCTTTGAAAATAAAAATGTTAATAACAGCGACTGCTGAAATAGTTAGTATCAAATATATACTAATTATTTCTGTTCGATAACCAAACTAGTGGCTAAGTTGAGATTCTTAATATTCATATACAAACACACTGTTTTAATTGATCTTCCCTTATCAGTTTCATTTTTAATGTCATTAAGGCCATAGCAATACATGAGTTTAACTCGGTTAATACTTAGTTTACAATTATAAGCTAAGATTAAATAGTTAACAGGCATATATATACAAATCGTGCCGCTGTTAAAATTGCTCAGCTCTCTCTCCTTAGGAGAAGTCTCTTTATTCTAATACCTGTCTAATCATTTTGCTCCTGGATATTGTCAGTAGCACAATAAAGCAGGATTATTATTCTGTAAGTACGAATTTACCTATTTATTTAGTTATTGATTTCTATTTGATTTTTCTTCACAACTTTTATTTTGAAAAAATATAAACACAGTGTGTACAATTCAAAAAATAAAATATTGTATTCAGAAATATTGGACTTTTAAGAATGCTTTCAATAAATTTATATAATGTCCATTTAATTGTGTTCATCTTTCGTTTTCTGTATTTTTTATCATTAATATAGATATTGCTTTTAAATATTGATATTTGATGTAATAGTTTACTGAATTAGAAACAACATACCTGACCGCAAATTGATACATAAATTTTAGTATATTACACTCACACGATAATTGTTTTTATGAAATTCATGTCATCAATGAAATAATGAATGTACATTTTAATGACTTAGATCAGTTAAACGCTCAATACTGTTGCATTCTTGTTGAAAATTATTTACTTACTATCAAAATAAGGATCAATTTTAGGATCAACATTAATTGTTGGATAAACTGTAGAAATGCCAATACCTTGTAAAATTAATAAACATAACTTTATTCTAAAAGTTCATTAACATGCAATTTCAAGACAAATTTTGTTGAGTTAACATTAAATATGAAACTTTAAGTATAAAAATTGACATTATTAGAAGTTTTTGATCTCATCCTGAAATTGATCCTGATCCTTAAAGCTTAGTGGACATGGGCCTGGACAGTTGATCATTTGATATGAAATCTTATAATTATATCCTGAATGGATTTTTATCAGTTTTAGTACTGTTCATCATAATGAACAAAATAAAATTTGGTAAAACTAATCATTTGCATGTATCTTATTTTCTTTTTATTAATAACAGTTGGTAGAAAGAAGCACATTGATCTAAATATTTGATCACCAAAATATAACTTTCAATACATTGAAGGTCATTCAACTATTTATATCTCACAAAATTTAAGTAAACTTTGTTATAATTACAGAGGAGAATAATTACAAAAGAGACCTGGTTAACTTAGAGAACCATGTTGCTACTATGTAAGTGTTTAATATATTACTATGTTGAAAGGTTATCAGAGTTATTTTTTTTATATTTTTCTATTGATAAGTGCTGTTTTTTTATAAATAACGGGTAATCACTATTGAAGTAAAACCAACCAAATTATCGAAGAAGATGCATTAGGCGTATTCCTCAAACATTTGATCTAGAAAATTGCAAATCGACCTTAACAGATTTAATGTTATTGTTTCAAAATTCTGGAATGAATTTTAAATATAAACTGTCTGTGTGAAAAAAGATTATGCATTTCGACCGATAGAGTAAATATTGTGAAATCCTTCTTACTTGAACATAACACATGATGTAAAGTTGAGTAAAATTATCCATTGCAATAAATAAAAAAAAATATCAGGGAAAGGACCTTTAATTTTTCAACAGTCTCTTGTATATTATAATAGACAAATTAATTCTGTAACTGTACATACTATACAACGATGTTTGATAGCTTTTATTCGATAACGTATTGAATTAACAATAACAAAACCTTTTTAATAGATGGCATTAATGACAACAAAATCTATAGTATCCTCAGTTAAATAAACGAAATACATAATTAATGGACAGAATATTTATGAAATATTTTGAAATAAATCCAAGGCATTTAAATTATTGACAAAGTATATAACATAACTATACCTATTTTTCGTATTTGCTTTATTCAGACATTTGTAAAGTTTTGCTGTTCAGTGTATCAGCAATTAGTGGATTATGTGAGTTTACTTATTGTTAAAATGAGAATATAATCAGCACTTGAATTATTTCATTCGAATGCATTGATGGACAAATGTAAGTTGACTGACAGTATTTTAAAATATTATAAAATGTTCAACACCTGGATTCCTTGTTCGTATCAAGACAACCGAAGGAATATGTATATATTAATTATATGCGGTTAAAAACATTATATATTTACATTTTTTCTCTTAAAAACATTTTTGGAATAAGTAAAATGACTTTATTCTTATCATTAAACAATCCATGATTGGATAAGGTGCGTTTTTAGTGAAACTTGTTAGTTTACATAATTAAATAAATGAAATCATGCACATTTTATCACATGGTAAAATGTTACTTGTTAAAGTAAATATACAATGGTTAACATATGGTTTATTTATTGCAAATCAAGAACATTTGGTGCACATTCAACGTATTTTTGTAAACATAATACAGAAAGTAACTGATATTTTTTCCAGTATCCATCGAATGTTTCAACTGTTCTAATGTCCTCAACGTGAGCGAATGTAACACAACTGTCACATGCAACGTTGGACAGGTACCACTTTATACCTGCAAATGTATATTGCTAAAATATAGTGTGATAGTTTATAGTGCATTCAGGGAATTCTTACAACTGTATCATTGATTAAGATACAAATACAGATCACCAAGTAAGGTTTCTTCAATAAAAAACAAGTAATAATAATAATAATAAACTAAATAAAAAACAACTACAACAAACAAAAGAGAAGAGAACACAACAACAAAAACAACACAAAAAACAACAACAAAACAGTGAATTATTCACAAGTGAATTGTATGTGCTATATACAGTTGACTCTCGATAACTCGAAATCCAAGGGACTGGGCATTTTTACTTCGAGAGAAACGGAATTCGAGTAACGTGGATCTGCCGCCATTACGTTGACATTCGTACATGTATATACATGTACCTGATTGAATGTGCAAAGAAGTAGGTTTGTTATTGTTTATAGCGGCAATGCTGCAATATTTAACCGTTGAAATGACTGTAAATCACTTACAAATACAAATAATAAATGAACAAAAATATATTATTCAAAATTTAATACATGTATACTAAAAGTGAAATATAAACACAAGCATTCGTAGCAATGACATAAATGCAAGTTTGTCAGTATCCATCAGTAATGCACATGCTTTTAATACGCACTCATGATAATTCATTACAATAAAAGCACAATAACACATTTATTTCAACAACAATATATCTAATGTTTGAAGTAAATTGATCATCGGACGAAAACGAAAGTAGCAACTATCGTGAACCGGAAGTACATATTAATGTATGCAATATGACGGAAAATTAATTATAAAAATGCCATTTACGTTGAAAACACACATCAATACCTAGGCTGGTACAATTAAATTAATCAAATCTTAATTTACTTATCTAACTGTTAAAACCAATTAAGTCCTGAAACCGATTAAAGCCACTTTCACGACGTGCTAATAATACATGATGACCGGCAATTAAAATTACTATGAAACGTGTGAATAACGAGTGACATCATCTCAACTTGATGTCGCCGACCTTTGATCAGTCGGCTGTTTTCACACTTCGACTAATTGAGATGAAAATATGTTGGACTTTAATTGACGGGACCAAATTTTCTTTTCGACTAAACAGGAGTCTCGGTAAGTCAAAATTTGACCTAAGCGGAGTTAAAATACAAAGATAAAGAAGGAAATTTGCCGGGACTTTAGAAATTCTTCGACTAACGCGGAATTTTGAGTAAAACGATTTTGACTTATTGAGAGTCAACTGTATTTAGAAAGACATAATACATGTAATATTTCAAATGAAGTATTATACATTTTCCTGTAACTATACATATTCAAATAAATCTTATCCATTTGCTCTTACCAGCATTGAATAGAAATTTAAAAATACTTTCATAATAATATTATTATTTATAATTTATTTTAAATTATAAAATTTTTAATATCAGGTATGCTACAAAAGTCATGGAAATACCGGTCAAAATATGTACGATTTTGGATGCGCTGACAAACCTGTAAGCTTTTTAGACATGTTTCTCACTTTTAAAAATGATAATTATATCCCCTAAAAATTAATATATGACTATATAGACTTTAATAAAATCAATGTGCAATAACAACATGTCAGAGAGTAAAACGATTATTGGGAACACAATCATTGTTAACTTGTATTCTAGTAAATCCTTGTTATCTATTTCTAGATTCGTTTGATAATCACATAGTATCACGTTTTATCGGATAACACTCATTTAACCTGTATATTATTTAATAGAAATGTGCAGAGAGCAGCTCACAACCACAAACTATATCGGAGCCATTTCAAGCAGAGTCCTGTTTTGAATGCTGTTCTGAAAACAATTGTAATAAACATCTGTGTGAAAAACTTTCCGGTAAACTTTTGTTACCTCTGCATGAAACAAATCTTCAAAAAAGCCCTAGAATAAACTGTGAAATCATAGTAGTTAAAACTAACTAAACCTTTAAAACTAATGCTAACAAATTAATTTTTACTCTTATCCTTTCGTTATTAAAGATATTCTTTAATAATAAATATTTAATAAATATATGATACATTAACGCTTTAACATTAAGTTGAACGTTTATAAGACTGGTATCTATTAGTATTACATTTCCTGTATTTTGTGCTGTTTTGCTGTGAATTCAATAACTGTACTTGTAATTACATTCCTTATAACTGTTTAGCGTCAAGGCAGTTCATATCGAAACCAAGTAGAACTATCTAACCTCACATATGAAATAAAATGCTTCATTCATATAAATTGATTAAACATTATATATCAAAATGCAATTTTTCTTAATATCAATAGTCGGTATAATCTGCTTTATTCAATCAGAAAAATGAATTGTTAAAAGTTCATATCCAATTGTCTCTGTATGGCTGTATTTACTTTTACTTTAACAGTCTGCAGAGACGAGTTTGTGGAGTGTGCTCTTCTTAACTCAAAAATCAGCATTTGTTCAGATATCAAAGAGGCTAAGACAATTTGTCGGAAATACTGTAATCTCTGTCATATTGGTTAGTATAAATGTGTGATTCTTAGGTAATCGTTGTATAAAGTGTGATTCGTTTTTGTTTGTGTTTTAATAACGTATAATCAAAGTCTTATAAATAAAACAATTTAAGTCAGTAGTCATCTTTGTTTTAATTAAGTTAAAGGAACCAAAGTTTAGTGTTAAAACTTGCTTAACAAATAGATGCACTAAAGATAACTACTTTTTCAGATACATGTAAAAAGCCGAACCAGGTCTTGATGTTTAAATAAAATAAAATATTTTCCCAAAAGATAATATCAATACATAACCAATATATGATTTTTATCGCAAATAAGTTGAAACTCAATTATATTTTTATATCCAGTTGACGGAAAATGGTCTAAGTGGTCGGAGTGGGCAAAATGTGACGTCACCTGTGGAAATGGATCACTCATACGTTATCGTGAATGTGACAGTCCGGCACCTAAACATGGCGGCATTGAATGCCCCGGGGACGGTATTGATAAAAAACCATGTTTTGCCATGAATTTATGTCCTGGTAACTATATATTGATTTGCAAAGAAAGTCAAGAAGTTTTTTTACGTTTTTGTTTTCAACTTTTATGTGTGTTCTTCTTTCATCACAATTCCTTTTATTCATCAAACTAAGAACAATAATGTGACGTTTATTAAAACCCGTACCACCATCATCAGATGATAATGCCAGGGGATGATGACAAACACGAAATTGTTTTTCTTCTAGTAATACCAATAATCCCAATCCTGTTTATCATTGGCATTATGCTATGTGCAAAATTAACAATGTAAAGCTGATCTCGTTTTACATAGATCCCTATGCATTGTGTGGAAATATTCATCTATGGTTAGCGTCATTTCTTATTATTTATCTTCAAAAGAGTAACATGTACCATGGAATCTAAAGTATGAATAACACATATGAAATGGCAGTATTATAATTATACTTTATGCATTAATTAAGTAAAAACTATCACCGGCATGAAAGGCCAAAATATAAATGTCTTACAATAAGAATATTTTGTTTGTATTTACTTACCTACAATAGTTTTGAAAAGAAAAAACTTTTACGAAATGTAAATCCCAACCAAATAAAGGTCGAAAACAAACGAACGATTAACACAAATTGTTATTTCATAAAATGACTGGATTTAAATTATTTACCGATGCATTACCTTGTAATTAAAAATAGTTTTGGAAGAACAAACAGTATGAATGCATTTTTAACAATTGCATGATTATATTACTATAATGTTACAGTGCACGGTGGCTGGAGTTTATGGGAAAATTGGGGGACGTGCTCGGCCACTTGTGATGTAGGAATGAGAAGCCGGAAACGGTTTTGTACCAATCCACGTCCGCAACGTTTTGGGGACCACTGTTTTGGTGATAGCATTGAAGATGAATTGTGTAACAGGGAATCTTGTGCAGGTTATTTTTTGGTCTTATCCTTCGCAGCACCAACACAGTATTTATCAAATGACGACCTTTCAGCTTAACTGTTGGAAGTGCCCTTCCGTACATTATTTCAACTACTAACAACAACTGAGTAGAACTAACGGCGTTGCATAAGCTAGCTGGATAGCTTTCTTGATATTGAACAAATCTAAACTTATGTTCGGATTCGAACCCATAATGATAGTGATTGGAAAGCAGCATCCTTAACCATTCGGCGACGGAAGCCATTCAAATTAACTATATGAGTAGTGTGTTTAAGGTTTGCTTTACTATGTCAACATTTTTAAGAAGTTTGATTAAATGTTGTTTCATTTCTTCTGTAACGATTTTGAAATGCAAAAAACATCACTGATCTTTTCAGTATGTTATTTATATTATGTTAATAGAAATGTATCAAAAAGGTCGAGACTCATATTTCAAAATTAACTGTTACAGTATCAGTAAAAAGCATATTTTTTATACACCCGAAGAAACTTCGGAACGTATTAAGGCATGGCGTGGTTTGATATTAAAGAGCAACTTTTTATCAATTTGATTGAGTTAGGTCCCTTGATTGTTTTGTTTTTTTCTGGTATTTTCGTTGTTGTTGTTGTTTTTTTTTTTCGCAGGATCACTTTTGAGGTTATTGTATTTTTATTTGACATGTTAGCATGCTATATTAAAAAAGAGGTATGATTGTCGATTCAATCAATATATGTGTTTATTGAAAAACATATGCCACTTTATGTATCACACTTTTCTCAAAAGTTTAATAACTTTTGAACGATTTCAATGATTATGCTAATAATTCCTATGTTATGTCAGCATACGGGGCAACCGCGAAATAGTTGATTTTTCCTGTAATTAATGAATTATAGTAATTAACAAATGTATGTCCCTTTATGCATGCAAACAAATAAATTTAATCTTCTATTGCAAATACTTGTCAGATGAAATATCGTAATTTATGCTACGTAAAAGTTTAATATATAACATATCGCAAACTAATTATGGATGTAAGCTCATGAGTTACATGAATTTGAAGTATCGATATTCATATAATTCTTAACGTAAACACAAAATTATGCACTTTAGTCAAGAGCAAACACAATGTGTAATTGTATATTTGTTTTTATTTTTATCTATTTTTAATGACATATTTGAAATTTGTTAATATTGAGCGTTAGGTCTTGTTGGATGTGCGGAATATCATTGTATAAGTAACACGTCATATATGTTGTCTATATTTCCAGTATATCCAATCATATGAACAAAACACCTTGGCATAAATAAAAACGATCAAATATATTAATAGAAATATATATAGATATAGTTTCAAAGTTGCTCAAAAATCATTTATTTTTTGCTGTTGCTATCAAATTTTTAAGCAGATTTGGTCCGAGAACTGAAATGTTTGTTACAATAAGATTTTTCTTATTGTTGTTTTATATGTTTAAAAGTTAATGGTGGCTGGACCGAGTGGAATCAATGGGGACAATGCCCTGTTTCATGTGGCGAATATGCACATATTCAAATATAATTAATTTTTACAGTAATTGCATTTAAAAATTCGGTTCTTAGTTAAGACTGTTACGTGTAGTAAAATCTATATAAAATATAGTAATAATAATAATATTAGGTGCAAACGTATTGTTGCAATTTCAATTTTCGAATTAACTATTATTTGTTTTTTAAAGATAATGAACGGTCTGGGACACATTGAGTATATAAGTTCATTATATTATAAGAAAAGTGCACGTGCACGCGAAAAATCAAAGCAATAGACCCTATTTTATTTGAACAATATCGGACACTCATGACTGTATTTTCCATTTGTTTTATTAAGGATAAGTAGTCGGTCACTTGTATCAAAATACTAGTGTTTTATTCAGGAAAACCATTTAAGTGACGTGACCGCCAATAATTATATTAAACAAAAATGTGCAGTATGTTTTGCTTTATTCACTACAGATTATAAAAGAAGTACATACAGCTTATTCTGAATCTTTCTTTTGAAAACAATAATTGGTGATTCTTTTAAGCTAAGTAGATAAAATATATCCAAACATTAAACATTTGGAAATAAGCATGCAGACATAAATGTTCATTTCAGATGAAGATTGTTTTGCCATTAAAAAGCATAGGGGAAAACTTCCAAGTGGAATTTACAATGTACGTCTCTGGAATACAAGTCGAGTTATACCTGTGCACTGTGACTTTGATACAGATACGGGAGGATGGACGGTTGCTCTATATTTCTTTTGTTAAAATATATCTATATATACGTATTACATTAATTTCTTTCTAAGCATAACCTTATTACATTTGTATGTTGAGACACGCAATATCTTAACAATTTGTTATTAATTTTGATACGATAAATAATAAAAGACAACACAGTTGCAGTGTAAATCAATATTGCGAACATTCAAACAAATGATTTAGAATGTTTTAAACTTCACATCATTAGTGGTACAGAATATAGTTTAGCTCGATTGCGTTGAAAGCTAACAGCTTAAAGATATACTCACGAATATGTTCCTGGCACCAATCAGTAATGAGAATTTTATGTCACGTTTCTTGCTCAAAGAAACAACATCTTTCACCAGGCAGGGATACGCGGTTACAGAGCCTTAGGTTACTTATGCGCCACACGTCCTCATTATTGTAAGCTGTCTCGTTTATACCGACATAGATACTTTCATATAATTCACCAAATTAAATGAACTTGCTTATAAATGGTGTTGAAAAGTAATTTATCAAAGCCATGACATTTTGCTTTGGATTTTTCATTTTTGCAATAATTCCTGGTACAATATAACATTCATGTATTATTCTTTCAGGTGTTTCAATATCGATTCAACGGCAGCGTTGATTTCTACAGAAACTTTAGTGATTATGAAAAAGGATTTGGTTCTTTAGACGGCGAATTTTGGTTAGGTGAGTACGTGTTGAATTTCTTGCCATACAGTTGTTTGAATTAATTTCTGATGGCTTTTTCAATAATAATTTTTATTATATTATCACCGTAGGGAACGTGTTACAGTATCGCGTTTTTCGGTTACAGTATAGAATTTTCAAGATGGAGGATTAATTGTTGGGAGGACAGGTAGGTGATTTTTATTCCGGTCCATACTGCAAGTAGTTTAGTTTCTAAAAGATGTTTTTTGTGCTTTGCTTGTAAGGAACAGAATCCGGTATCTAGTCATATATTTCTTTAGACCCTGCACCGCAGATTTATCGCTATTTTGTCTCATAAATATGCATATTTGACAGTTTGAAAATTTGAATCGAGAGACCAACACATTTTTCTGCAATTTCGACATTATTTATGCATGCCTTTAAAACGATAATCTGCAAAACGTTAGTCCTTTATGTTAGGAAACGTTTATAAAAGTAAATGACCAGTTAAACCTATTTTCCTGCTCGTTAAATGCGTTTAAAAAATAAACAATGTTACAGTATAGAGCGAGGTAATTTGTGCAGGGTTACAGCATAGACCTAGCGATTTATATCCGATTTTGTTACAGTTTATACCCAGATTTCTGTTACAGTTTAGACTTCGATATTTTCTATATACTAGTATACTTGGTAAAATGTATGAATGTTACATAGACTTTTAAATCTCTGTAAGCTTATTGGCCCGATGGCTATTCGTCCGTCTGTCGTACATATGTGTGTGCAATCTCATCCGCTCAGTAACTACTTGACTAAATGTGATGAAATTTACATGACTTTCTACCAATTAAGTTGTTCAAATGGTTTCGGTTGCAATCGGGGATACGAAAACCCAAAAACATAGATTTTGAAAAAAGGCAATGTTTAAAGACCCTTCTCATCTCGAACCAAAAGCATTCAAATCAAATTATGATCATGGCGTCATTTCGAATGCATTTTTGTTGAAGTTACGATTATTTGGTCATTATTAAATTAAAAGTCGTTTATCTTTATTTCACACATCCTGTATTGCAGTTTTCAACTTTCTGAAAAAGAAAATTAAAGAGTATAAATTAAGGTCAGACAATTACAATATTTTCTCTAGTGAGTCTGATGGAGGTACATAATAGTGGTTGAGTCGGGATAAGGCCTTCGGCTTCAAATCATCTTTCATTTACTGCTGTAGTTGAAATCCAATCATGACTTTGGATTCTTTGCTAGTGAGGAATCTATCGAGCTAATTTACGGAAGGTCTAGGTGGTTCTAGTCAGGTGCCCGGTCGTGTCTTTAATGTTTCACAAAGGGTATCTGGGGTCTTTCTTTACACTAAAGCAGAAATGTTTTCACATGACTTCAGTGTCGTTGAAACTTAAAATCCAAAAAAGCCAAACGTAACAAAATAGAGTTAAAAAAGAATCCCTAAAGAAATTCCAACACAACAAAATTGAAAATATTCATAAACCCTTTTAAATACTTACAAAATACATTATGGTAGATGGAAATTCCAACTTAAAATAAAATTAAAGGTTGTAGTATTGCTCACTTTAATACTGTTTAATCATTCTTAGGGTATTGCCTGCCTGTTAATTGTGTCTTTTGACAGGTTATCTATGGTATGCAGGCTTCATGACCTCCGATCCCCTCTCAAAATTTTATTTTGTTTAGTTTCACTCATTGTATTCTCGTATAGGGCACACGCAATTTTTAACCTGGGGGTAATATGCCGCTTTTCACAGAATGGCAATAACGTGTCACATTGAAGGTTCCGTGATAACCGCCATATGAACACATCCAGAGATGTTAAAAAATCTGAAGTGTACCAGTTCATGTTTAATGTGAATTCTGCTAAAGCCGGTGCTAGGAGGCGTGGACGGTAGCTTGCAGTTACCACTGCCGTCCATGAACAGGTTTAATCAAACTGAGACTGCAACATCTTCATGTTTTCCGTGTTAGACTTCTGTTAAGGATTATGTTTTCTCTATTTTATTACTAATAGGCATTTTTATAATGTGTAATGATATCAAGCAATAATCTTTCTTCTCTCAATACAATTCAATAAAAGTTACTGTTGTTGTCGTGAAAACAGTCCTTACTTAGGACATTACTTATTCTGCAAAAAGTCTCAATCTGAAAATTAAAGTAAGAAAAATAGCAAACTATAACTTTTCTGCTGAAGAAAAAAAGTAATACAGCCTTTCAAGAATGTATTAAATAGAAAGGTATGAGTTATTTCATAAAAATAATGGATACACGAACTTTGTTTGAAATTTGGCAAGTATCTAAACTGTAACAGAAATCTGGGTATAAACTGTAACAAAATTGGATGAAAGTCGCTAGGTCTATGCTGTAACCGTCAAATCTGCACATTTATGAGACAATATAGAGATAAATCTGCGGTGCAGGGTCTGAAGAAATATATGACTAGATACCGGATTCTGTTCCTTACAAGCAAGGCACAAAAACAGCTTTTAGAAACTAAACTACTAGTATAGTATGGACCTGAATGAAAATCACCTACCTCTCTTCCCATAAATAATCCTCCATCTTGAAAATTCTATACTGTAAACGAAAAACGCGATACTGTAACACGTTCCCTACGGTGATTATGTCAGTTTGTATATTAGTATCACATTTTTCTTAAATGAACAAATACACTCATTTATACAACATATGTTACTTTTACATGGTTTTGTCATGATCTTTGTTTTATTTTATGCTTGTTTATGTGCAGTTAATTTCCAAAAATGAAATTTACAATTACAATTGTGTTATGCCAGACTTACTTATGTTATTGTCATAAACAAATTTAACTCACAAAGAGACATAAAATCGTCATTCTAAATGTAAAGTAAACGTTATAACTATATCGTCTTTATTATAATATTGCTGTTATCAAAACGTTAAACCGGAAACCAATGTGTATCAACATGTTATTCTTAGAACAGAGGTCGCTCAGTGTTGCTGTTTACAATGATTGCGTCCGCTTGAGCGGCATCGTTGCCTATGTAAATATTACCACGACAAAGTCAACCGTCAATCGGTTCGTAATTATATTACCGTCATACATAAAAAATTAAGAATGCAAACTGTCTCAAATGAAGAATATATACATGTGTATAACTCGGTTTGTTAAAATTTAAGATTGCAAAACAGTTTTGGAGGTACGTTGTACATTTGTTTTAATGTACCAAAGATGGACAGACATTAACACTACATATTCACAAGATTAATAGATTCCAGGACAGACATTAACACTACATATACACAATATTGATAGATTGCAATCCACACCCCTCCCCTTTTATATGAAGTATGTATGAAATCGGCTTGAATTCTTACTTACGTGATATATCATTTCGGGGTTTATATGCATGTACATTTTGTTCAATTGATATATATTTATGCTTGCACTAAATCGAGCTGCCGTTTTACATTATATATATATATATATAGTTAAGAGAGTAAAGACAGTAAAGAGAGTGCTGATCATGTCTTGATATTTATTTTTTAATCAAAATGATACACATGTGAAAATAGTTTGCATGTTTAGAAAATAAAATGCATATAACCAGTTTTAATAAAACAAATATACAATAAAGAACGTGTAACAGAAATTACACTTCTATTGTAACTTTTCTTATGAGAAATAACTTGCACATCCTAAAGATATATAACATGAAATAAAACAAATATATATTCATGTAAAAATGATATAACGGATCAAGAAAAAAAGATATGATTCCGATTAAAATATTGTCATTTTAAACTTAATTCATATTCGAAAAGTGTCATATTAATAAGCATGCTTGCGTACAAATCATAAAATAACAAAATTAGCATATTAGCAATCCGAACAACATATAAGACGAACTATTGGACATTCCCTTACTTGGAAATACATATGGAGATTTACAATAAAAAATAATTTCATGTCCTCCCAATTTCTGATCTGAAGGCCACACTTGTGTGTGCTGTAAAGTTTAGAAATAGAACTGCCGCAAAAATCATTCAAATGAGTAAAAGTTATTAATGTCCCAATAAAAAAACGATTTATTAGACAAATGTGATTACGTCAGTGTATAATATCTACGAAAATGACTTTCTTTCTCGTACTTTAACAAGACCATCTAATTAAAAATACAGAGAGTCTGTTCAAAATTGCATAGAATTTGTGTTTATTCATTACGATAAATAACAAATCTTACTGATTGGCTGACTATGGAATTGAAATACATAAACATGTAACGTTTATTATGCAACCAAAAAACTTCAAACTGTATTTTACAAATGAGATTGTATTTGTTTAAAATGCATAAAAATTAGTTAAACATACAATCGTTGTTTATCGTATATCCAAATATGACACACTTGAAATGCCTATATTCATGGTGAATCAAGAAAAAAATATCGTGGCAGTTATCTTGATAATGTATAAAGAAAAATATATTTATATTAAACCCACTCTCCACGAATACAAAGGAAGCAAGTATTTTTATATCTGTTTTTATTTTAATATAATTTATTTTGACAAAAAATTTACTTTAGGTTTTTGCACATTTTTATTTGTCCGTGCGATTGAAATTATATTAAGTCAAGGAAGAACTCCGAAAGTGTTTGTTTTGTGAGAGAATTGGAAGATTGAGGAATCTCTCCTACTTAAAACATGTTTTTATTGTCCTAATAATAAACAGTGCAGATATTGAACATAACTTGCCTGAGTGGAAGGTGAATATATGTAGGTAAAAGCAGGTTTACGACCCATTCACAGTGCCAGTCGTACTTCGTCCATAGATATCTTAACATCACTATCGGTTATAAATTAATGATTTTAAAACATATTGACGTTGAAGAAAATATAAAATAAGCGTATGTATGTATTCATTATCAGTGATCTTTTCCTTTTAAATGATAATAATGATTTAATGTTCACAGTTTTTCATTATTTTATTCGTACACAAACTACACATATGCTGTTGATTTTTTTCTCTATAAAACAAGTCATTGACTCCAGATCTCAAATTCACTGGTTATTGTGAATCTATGGGAATGGTATTTCTGAAAAGACAACATTTTACAACATAATTATCTTCAATTGTTGCGCATTGTAAGATGCGATGTGATATTGTGTTTCACATTGTGCCAGGAAGACTGTTAATATCTGTATAATAAATACTTGTATATACAAGGTTTAGTATAGTATAAACATGTACTAGCTGATCATGACCATCTCTAATTGGACATATAAAATGATATATTTTATAATGTTTATATCATGCTTTTGCTGTTTTCTTTATATAATAAATTATGGCATCAGCCGCCATGTTTACGTTCATTATAAAATCAAATATGTCTGCATAGGTATTTGACGTATAAATAATTATAGTGTTTTTGTGAAAGTCTAACTGGAATTGGAAATACGGATATGTTTACTGTACTATGTAAAATTTAAAATGTGGGATACTTATTTACTAAATATAGGATAATTCCTTAATCTATTAGTATAATAACAACACAACAAAATATGAACTCCAGACATGAAACTGTTTTGAAAAAAAACTTGTTTTGTATTCCCTTAGTCACACAGGTATACATATGAGCTTGCATTTTATCAGATTTTTCCAAAAAAGAAACTTTTTAATACAGGCCTTGAAAACATATATGAAATGGTTTCCCGAGGAAAAAAACAGAGTTGAGGATGGATTTGACGGCAGCTGACGGAACATCTGCATACGAAACATTTCAGAACTTTAAACTCGGTGAAAGGCCGTTTTATACTCTTCATATCGACAAGGGAGTCGGAACTGCAGGTATTCATTGTCATCGTCGATTCCAACCAAATCTAATATGTACAAGCACACAAATATTTCTTATTACATCATTATCATTAACAAAAAAAAGCAATGCAAAGAATAGTAAACTGTGTATCGCTGGCTTACATTATTGTTTTGTTTTCAGGCGATACACTTGGTTTATCATATCACAATGGTAGAAATTTTTCAACTTTCGACATGGGCCATAAAATCTATTGCGCTATATCGGACCATGGTGGATGGTGGTATGGTGGTTGTGCTCACGCAAATTTAAACGGTGAATATGTTACTCCTGGTACAAGACGACCTTTCAATACGGAAGGTGGGATGATATACAGATCATTTAAAGGCACAGAATCACTCAAAGTCTCCAAAATGATGTTCCGGCGGGTATAAATGCATCCTGATCCGATTTCTTAAGGAAAAAACAAATAATATATTATTTTCAAACCACTTATTGTTTCTATGTAAGTGACATGTAAAACGTTATTTTAGGGCAATATTTAACAGCTGTTCCTTAAGAAAATTGTATATAAGTCTAGATACTCGATGTGCACAATGAAACAAAACATATTAAGTATGCTTCCTTGTTATATTAGAACTTGTTGTGAAACTTTTTTCCCGCTTTTTTTTCAAGCAATTTTGATTGTGCTTAGAATAGATGGATATCGGCGTATTGTATATTTGTGATATGTTTATCAGGCTTTTTAAAAAACCTGTCAAATTAGGTTGTTTAAAAAGAACGGGAAAAATCAGAAGGCCTTAAAAATTATCAA
Organism: Ruditapes philippinarum; assembly: GCF_026571515.1. Taxonomy (NCBI): domain Eukaryota; kingdom Metazoa; phylum Mollusca; class Bivalvia; order Venerida; family Veneridae; genus Ruditapes; species Ruditapes philippinarum. Next base: position 18,162 of record NW_026855631.1, read on the forward strand.
TAACAACCTGCTTATAAAAGCAAACATTATTATGCTATTTAAATATATTGTCATCGTATCTAAATAATAAATTTGATGAAAATAGATCTTTTGTATAATTTGACAATATTAGCAGTTCTTTACTACTATTTATTCTTACATTAGATTTTGCATGTATACATTCACAGACGCAAAGGTTTGAATTGCACGATATGCAGTAAATAAATAAATAAATAAGTAAATAAATAAATAATCAAATCAATTACTAAATGAATAAATAAGTATATATAATAAAATATTAATAATAATAATAGTAATAATAATAATAAATAATAATAATATTAAATTTATTTTCTTTTATACAACTGCAAAAATGAAAAGAAAATCTGCCTTTCAATCTTGAATCCACGATACTTTCTTTCCAAGGTATCAATTAAGAATCCTTGTCTTAAAGTTTTCAATATTATAGATAGCTGCTAGGTCGTTTACAACAGCATAAGCTGGTATAAGTTTATTTTATCTGGGGAAAAAATTAAAGGGCATATAAGAGAGAAGTGCACTTTTATTCTTTTCTTTTTGTGTTGATTTCTATTACTAAAAATATATGAACTTGTGATAAAACAGGTATGACATAAACACTGTCTTGCGTGACACCTCGGAATGTTTCTGCCAAAAGAAATATTATAAGCAACACAATTGAAAGAAAACATTTTTACAGTGTAGCTATACGATATGCTAATCTACGTTTTTCCACTTTAAAAAAAAGATAATATCACTTTATTAAGACATCATTCTATGTATTCAAAGGATGAATTTTAATCATTTTCCCGGCTTGAAACTAGTGATTTGCATACGACCTCACTTAATTTATGACACTTGAAACACTAAGTAATGGTGTATTAACATCTTTTTCACGTTATACTAGTTGCACGGTTACGTAATTAAGCCTTGCCGATTCTAATTTGAATCACCAGTTTATATATTGAAACCTAATAATACCAAGAAGGGAATTGTGTATATATGAAACAATATATAAGGAAAGTTTTATTTTGTCATAGACAATTAACAGTTTACGTCTTATAAAATAATTTCACAAGAGCCTTATTTGTTTACTTACTTAAACGTGTTCGTCAACAATAGGTAAGAACGAGCTTTCATCTTTATTTATATATATATTAGTTAATGTATTGTTTCTGCTTCCAAAATTGGCAAATGATTGATTTACGAGAGTTAGTTTTGGCAACTGTATGTTCATGCTGCCTTATGCCATAAGTAAATGTCAGTAGCTACAGTAGTTACACACCTACTTTATTGTTTGTTGCAGGTTTATATTTTTCGGACAGACCCGTTCAAACAAAGGAAAGTCCATTATGATGTTTATCTTTTGCACGAGCACAGGTCTGATCTTGTCAGATAGACCCGTAGATGTAAAACACGTGGACATATATACCTGCTTATGCACAGACAAAGACATCATTTAAATAATAAGAAATAAAATATGAAAAAAAAATAGAATTGATTATCAACAATTTTATTTTATATAAATGAACTTAGCGACAATTTCAACAACCCTGTATTAAATCTTGAGATGAAAAAAATATAATGAACAGCATATCAAAGTTAAGATTTATTTAATCGCATCATTTTTTCAAAGTAATGATATTCTAAGCGGTTCTTCGAGCATTAATTAAGTTTACAATATGACAACTTATGAACTTTGTTAGTCCAATGGACTGATTACGACAATCATATCAAATCACAAAATGCAGAACATGCGTAACAAAGTGGATTGGTCTACAACAGGCACATTTTCCATAAGAGTTTCAATTATCGATAAAAACAATAGAAATGTAACAGTTGAATATTCTTAAAAATATTGCTTGATAAAAAAAGTTTAAAGCGATTTAGTATGAATATTTACAATATGATGAACAATAATATTTTGTTTTAGAACACATTTGTATCTGCTTAAAAGGATAATTGATTTCAAACTTGCCAACAGTATTTCTGATGTCTGATACGAAATACTATTAACAAAACTGTTTATTGTTTTACATACCTTCCATAACAGACCAATTCACTTTTCAATTTACAAATTGCATCAGACCTGTATGAAAATGGGATGTTTTATAAGTACTATTTTAAAAGATGTACAAAATGATCATTTATTGGGTTTTTACATGTAGCAAAATGCATGAAAGTAGTACTTTGAAGAATTGCTATTCAAAATGGAGTTCGCGCCGAAAATGTGTATCATCTAATATCGAATATCATTCCATTTTGGTTAAGAAATAAATGTTAAATATGCTTTAATATCTCTTTAAAGTTACAAATTAAGCTTGTTCAAATAAATCTGATGCAATCAAAATTTATAGATTTATATTAATTTTCTTGATCGGCATCTACCATTTTAAAATCTTTGAATTTTTGTTTTGTTAAAAAGATTTAAAATACATTAAAGTCGTGATTAGTGCAATCTAAACAAACACAAATATGTGAGAACTTACAAAAGAACATTTATTATTTCAAGCCATGATTCGTTTTCTGTTATCCTTTTGTGATAATATGTAAAACTTCAGCATCAGTACTTATGTAAAACTAGCGTCTTGCTAAGACGGCTTATGCAGTTCAGTCTTTGACAACGACATGCAGGAAATCAATCAAATCCTTAGCACGTGCATAAAAAGAGAAATTCGTATCATTTTATAAACAATAATTTGCGATACAAATACTTCTATGAAAAAGTGTGTACTAAACTTACATGCAAATGATATATAAATTATGTCAATTTGTGACACAACAGAAAAAATTACACATTCCTTTTAGTGAGCTCCACGTCTTGAAAAATTAAGGTTTCTTGATTTCTTATTTATGAGAAAGCAGTTTAGAGATTGTTTATGTACTAATAACAGCTGCCATGATTAGTGTTTAAGGAATGCTTTGTTTATTTCCGACACAAGTGAACTAATGTGTGATATTGTCTTGTTTGTACATATAACACATTTCGCGAAATATCCGCCGCATCGCTTTCATACGAAACATATCTAGGCGTGATTTAAAATGAGTGCATTACTATACTAGCATTACTTCTTTAAAATGTCCTTTACACGAGCTGAAGATACACCAAATAGCTCTTTGTTAACTTCTAAAATAAAAATAAATCTTTTGACAAGAAATTTACGGAAAATGTTTAGTTTTATATCACTAATTTAATTAATGCATGTTAATGTGCTGGACAATGTTGAAGACGATGTGTAAGTATATTTCATATTTTAATTATCAATTATTTTGTTCATTTTTATCTAAAGCGTCAACAATGGTGTATCTTTCTAAATGGATTTCTGTCAATGGCTAATTGAATTCTTGGAAAAAGGTTTTGAATGTACTGTACTGGAAAATATCTTGTCTCAAGGGCCACATGGTGAAACGCATCCGTAATTAATCTCTTGTTTCTATCGTATATAAGTTGGTTATGTACTTCAACTTCTTCAATGTCGTTTATTTCTTCTCAGTTTTACTACAAGTTATGTACGTTAAACTATAACAACAATATTTAAAATGACAATAATAACATCACAGATGTCGAAAAAAAAAGCACCATTAATGTTATAACACACTCAAATCACTTCCAACAAGTATAAAACTAATTCTTTATGTTCAACGTAAATATAACCTAACGAATTTTACAAATGAATATGTGACAAATTTTTCAATTCTTGGAAAACACTAAAATAAGGTTTAGTGTACCTTTTCCGCATTTTTCAGCAGTCGCCATGACAATAGATTCTATTACATTCGAAGTATTGAACAGTTACCATAGAAACTGACACATACGTTACATATCTTTATCGTATGTAATATGTCCGATCAAACCAAATTATCCGTCGACATTAAGTGCATCGCAATGGAATATTGAAATTAAATGTTATCATAAGATAATGTGCGTTCCAGTCGTCTATCTCTCATAAGAAAGGATACCATTGCTGACTCGTCATAAATTATCAATCAGGTCTGCAAGAAATTATAAACAACAAAGTATGTAAATTTTGTTTTCGAACTTCTCTGCTGATCTGTTAACATTTGTTTTTCAATCCGAGTGTTTAAATCCTTAAATTTACCATTATATGTGGTAGATGGATATTTTAGGCACAATTTCTTTTACAAATACATTTACATTTGTTAATGTGACTTTATGTATGACATATTGAAAACTTGACCATTGGGTATTGTATTCAAGGTAAAACAATATATCATTATTTTAACCATACTGGCTTTTAAGGGGCGTCCGTTGCCTAGTGGTTGACTTAAAAAACTACCCCCTCACCACTGTGGGTTCGAATCCCGGCAGGGACTTTGGATTCTTTCATGTGAGGAAGCTATCAAGCTAGCTAACGGAACGTCGGTGGTTCTACTCCGGTTCCCGTTCGAGAGAAGAAATACACACCTGTGTATGTTGATTGATTGACCAAAAACGTTAGGTGCAGTCATACATTTTTAGGCTAATAAAATAGGAAAACAATCTAAAATGTGTGTTGTTCATATCAATATCTGAGATTATTATAAAACACATTGCTATAATACTCTGACGCCGATTTCAGTAATTGACTATAATTACGAAATCATGTACACCCAAGTATCATTTTACAGTCTGGAATTATTTGTTCTGTTAGTCGTAATGGTATACAACAATTTAGTCATTATATTTGATAGAATACAAGTAACAATGTCTCATATGTTGTGGTATTAAATATACAATATAAATAAATATATTGTTATTGCATGCCGGACAACCAATTTTGATACAAAGTGGTGTATTGTACCCCCCTATGCACTAAGCAAAACAATTGAATTTTGTTCATTTTTTTCGCGTGACAAAACAGCATACATATAAAAACATAATAATGATTCCATTCAAATTATACCCATGATTTCAACGACTGATTTGTATATATAGTAGCGTATTGTTAAACTAATTGTAAAACATAGTAAATCGAACATTTGGAATATTTTTATTTTTATTATTTATTTTTTATTTTATTTCATTCATTTTTAATATTTATATTCGACGGTTTTATGTAAATATTGGCTATATAAATAAAAACCTAGTTAAAGTTCACACTTATTCAATATTATTCAGGTCTTTGAATCATATACTTTATTCTTTTGTACATGTCTTATAAAGAAAATGGAAGTATTTGCTTCAATTTCTAAAGTAATTTTGCGATATGATTATGAATAATTACAGGTTGTTTAAGGGCGTGATCTATGCAATTCAAAACGACGCATGCTCCCCTTTGAAACACTCTGACAAATCCAGGGTGACATTTTAACATCTATTTACTTAAGGGCAAGAAGTATAATAGAAATATTGAAGGACAACGCAGGGCCAGATAATAACTGGGAATTTAGCAACCCGATTTTTTACTACCATTCTAACATTTGATGTGATTTAATAGCGACTCTTATCTGTCTCTTCTATCCCTGATATTCCCTCAAAATAATACATGTTTATTATTGTATCTCTATTCTGTAGGTTTAGACTTTGTTTCACTCTGTGTACCTTAAATGTCATCAAATAACTTAATACTGGGAACAAATTAGAATATCAAGGCTAAGTATGCTTTAGTCAGTTTACCCAATTCCTATTTATATGTTTCTACATTATTATTTCACATACAGGCGGAAATAGCCTTTTCAAATGGGCTTTTTAAATTGTCTTTCACAACAGCGTCGTCATTAATTTTTATAGAACTCGGTGTTATTACGCGGTTTGTTTATGTTTTTTTTAACAACAATGTTCCTTCTTTTTGAGTAAAGAAACTTACTCCTGGAAATTTTAAATATGTTTACCTTTTCAACTCGTTATTGATTTTGGAAATTTTCTTTAATTCTATTCCAGGTAAGGACGACATATTTTGCGGAGACCTTAAAGATTTGAACACTACGGGGAAATCTCTGTATTTTGTCCGTGTTTTAAGTTATTGACAAAATAGAGTTGTCCGACCTGAAAGATACACTAAACTCCTATCCAGAATTTTCTATTGAATTTTTGTCAACACATTAAAAAATGTTAGGGATAGAATATAAGATTGCCGTTATTATAAAAAAGACTGTCAAACGTTTTATTTTTGTATCAACCGAGCAATACAGGTAGTTTCCGATAGAAATTATAAGACATTTCTTTGGATCATGTGAATTATTAATTGTTCAGGTGAAGTTTTCTTTTAAATTATGACAAAATTTAAGATTTATTTTGACTTCCACTTGTTCAGTTTGCACCTTTGTATGGACATAATATCACTTTAATAGTATAGACTAACCGATTATAGTACCTTTTGATTAAAAGCTATCCATGGAGTATCATTGTCATGCTATCATATTACCAGCAATGCTAACGTTCGTTTGACCCCAATTAAACTTCATTTGACGGATTTAATTATTTTACAGGAAATATCTAACAATGATAGCCAACAGAGGTACTATGAACTTAATATAGAAATAATTATATATCACTTAGGTAACTTTATTTGAAACACGTAAGAAGTCGAAGATAGATGAAGAAAAACTGCGATTCATCAGACAAAAACGTCCATATATGCAGTCAAAGGGAAAACTTCTCGGCATTGTTGGTAAATCAATGATTTTGTTGTGTGTACATTTTCGTAGGTGGAATTAATGGGTTTATTCACGGAATGATACATAAAGGTTATTCTTTATCCTGCAACTTCAACATGTATTTAAACAATATGTCTTATATGCTTCTTTTATAAAACTACCTTAAACAATATTTGTTTCGTCTTGATATCAACATAAATAGCATGCATGCATTTTACTGTTTCGATACACTTTTTCTGAAAGTACTTCTTCATGATATATGTTTGACTTTTAAAAAGGTACAGCTCTAAATGTGGTCACAAGGGAAGAAAGCACAGCGCCTCACAGACTGAAAGTTGTGATAACGTTGGATCTCATATGCTAGAACTATCAACGGAACAGGCCTATACTGATAGTTACAAGGAGTTTGAGGACAGACGCCATCAATCGTCACCGCAACCAAATTTGTCAATGCATAATATTTCCTTGTTTCTTTGGGATTATCACGTCGAAAATATTAGATTGAAATTAAAATAGATCATTATTTTGGCATAAACTTCAGCTCCGATTATATTTCATTTTAAATCCCCTATTATTGGTACCATGTAGCTTGTTTTTGTATGTTAATTACCAAAAAGACTGAAACTGCCTATAAAACGGAAGTGAATATAGATTAAATATAACTTCGAGTTAGTGTGTGCGATCATCAGTTACAATCACCAATTCAGCAAATAAAAACAGATGAGAATGATTATTAATCTTAAACACAATTTTGTGTTCCATAGTAATCATTGACTTTCCATAGCAACAAATTACTTTACATAGAAACCTGTGACTTTTCTTGGCAACCATTGACTTCTCAGCAATCAGTGACTTTCATCAACAAACAGAGACTTTCTTCCGTAATTATTGATTTAAAAAGCAACCATAAACATTCTTGACTTTCCATTTCAATCATAAATATCTGGAAAATAGTTTACATTTTTCGCAACCAGTGACTTCCCATAATAATTGACTTAAAATGGCAAGCAGTGACTTTCAAAAGCAAACTGATGACTTTTCAAAGCAACAAGTGACTTCTTATAATAACCATTGACTTTTGATATCAATCAGTGACTTGCATAACAATTTTTGACTTCCATAGCAAGCGTTAATTCCTATTGCAACCATGCACTGCAAAAGTTGACTCTTTACAGCAACCATTGACTTCCATAGCAAACAGTGACTACATATAACAGTGTGTGATTCTCATAGAAACTATGGACTTTCATAGTAACCATTGATTTTCATACGAACAATTGATTTTTCAAAGCAACTGCTTGCTTTCGATAACAATCATTTGCTTCTGTACCAATCACTGACTTCATAGCAGCTATTGACTTTTCATAGCAAACTGTAAATTTTCACTGCAAACAGTGACTTACGTAGCAAACATTGTCTTTCTTCATAGCAAACATTGACTTTCATAACAAACATTTACTTTTCATAGGAACGAGTGAATATTTCATTTAATTTCATAGCATTGAGACTTCCAAGGAAACCATTATTTGTGTATCGCAACCAGTGACTCATTTAGTAACTATTGTTTTCCAAAAGCAACCATATATCCTTTTACCCATGTACTACTTTTTTAAGATACAAATATAAACTTGATGAAATCAGTTTAGGATTTGGATTTTATATCTATTTTTGCTTGTAGTTTACAATACTACTTGTTCCTTGTCATTTATTCAGGTGAACGATATAAGGGCCACCATGACACTCTTGTTGTTAAAAATTTGCGAACAAATATTTTTTCACTATCATGGACAGGCCAGTCTACCAAGAACTTTCGTATCAATGCATGCTCCCGTTTTTACTTTGCTTTCGTATACGGTCACTGTTGAAAGTCCAGTGTACGTATTGACCAAGGATTTGTCTTGTTTCATCTAAAGGCAAGTCAGTTTTAAATTGTTAACTGTTACAGAATATATTTGTACTATTAAAGATATTCCGCCATGTGGCGCTGTTTTGGGACCTTTGTTGTCAAATGGTTTATTTATTCGACTAAAATATTTTTCAACAAACGTGTACAATCTCACCTTGTGATATTAACGCAGGACATATTGTAACTATATTTTTTTTTACTTTTGTTTTGATTATGATAACATATGTTTTTGTTTTGCTATTTTATAACGTATTGTTAACTACCAAGAAAACAGTTGTCGTGCACTTTAGAAAACTTTTTTGTAAAAAACATCAAAATGTGTGCAAAAATATGTTTCTTAACAATGAGCAATAGGAAAATATTTTTCATAATGATGATATTATAGATTATTTAGAGTTACCTCATTTCTGAATAAAATATTTTCTGATGGCAAAATTCTAGATTAGAAAAAAATATTATTTAAGGGTTGCATGCAAATGACATTTGAGGCATATAACTGCCCTATGTTGTTAAGTTTACAGTTCCTTATAGTGCCCATTAGAGGTGTGTTACCTTAATTAAAAACAAAGATGTCACTTCTTCTAATAAATTGTGTGCGATGTCTGTCTTTTTCTAAGATTGTTGTAACGCAATATACGATATCTCGGCCATGCTTCTTTTGGTCATCTGGAGCGTTTATTATACGATATACTGTCCTCATCGCTTCTTAATCTTGTTTGACATTCAAGCTCAAGTTGCCTTTAAAGATCTATGGTTGATTTTGTTTTGAAAGTAAAAAGTAAAATATCACTTGGTGCTATATTAGCATTGCTATAAAGTTTAATAATACTACGTTGCTTCGTCATTTTTGCCAAACAAAACTTACGCATCTTCATTGCCTATAATAGTTGTTATCAAGCTGTTTATTTGCGTATGACGTCAAAATTTTCACAAAATAACATGCAGTGCTAAGTTTCAGTGTCAAGTTTATTTGATTATCTCATTATGCATACAAATACATAAACACGAGAAAAAGAATCCTAAATACATATAACATGTATAACACCATGTCTTCAGAGGGCAACATTCATTCAAAAAGATGAATTATGAATATTTTTTGCAACCAAATTTCTTGTGTATATAAAAGAAAGACAGCACTGAATCAACATGTCTAGAATAAATAAATTGTTTACATCGTCTGTCAACTTTAATCTTTTTTAACCTGGATTCTATTGTATTGTGATTGGTCAGCTGGTAGCATGCGCTTTTTACTGTGCCGTTGAAAAACTTCTGTAATTTACACACTAATATGTCATTGGGTCAGGGTGCGTTCGACCAGCCCTTAAACGAAAGAAATATTAAGTGCTTGTCTCGCTACAAGTCTTCTTACTGTACTGTCTTCTTACAGTTTAATTATAGTCAGTTAGGTTCCATTTAGCCGGTAATTAAGTAACTTAAAAAATAAGCAACTATATGAAGGAAATACATAGGATATACTGTATCTGTTACTGGTATACTATTATCATCTTCATTCATGCTTTTAAAAAGTATTGACCTCTTTACAAATTTCAAAGTATTCATTGATTTGCATATTAAAATAAAGATTTCAAAGATATTTATAACTGACTGTAATATGAATGGGTCATTATTTTACAAAAATAAAGAAAAAAAAAGGAAAAGAAAATAGCTAAATAGCTCTGTAGATTTGTCCTCATTAGTAGATAAATGTAGATTTTACTAAAGTACAGTATAATAAATAAAGATTTTAACAGGCACTTGCAGTTAACATGATATTTACCATTTTTAAATATCTAACATGCATTGACTAAATTCATTGTGAATAATGTACCTGTTGTTACTGATTTCGAGATTTTGAACAATAAGAATATTATTAAACATGATATCATACATATAAAAAAACAAGAAATTTACAATTTTAAGATGATAACCAGCATTGATTCAATTCATAGTGAATGGTGTTACTGTTGTTACTGATTTCGAACAAAAAGAAAATAAATTATTAAACATGATATCATACAGTACATATAAAACAAACCCATATATTTACCATTTTTAGATGGTAACATGCATTGATTCAATTCGTTCAATAGTATCATTTGATGTCACAAAATTAAAACGAGATTTTGCGTTAAAATTACAACTTTAAGCAAGTTATTATTCGAGTAGCTATCGGCATGTAATCAAAGTGCTCCGTGATTCGTTGATAAGTTGCCATGGTGACTGGCGCTTTGCGAATATTACTTTTATCATGTTTTTTTTTAAAAAAGATTTATAAGCATATAGTAAAATAAATACTCAAGCAAAATATTCAATCATCCTATTCATATAACCGTTTGTAGTATTTTTATAGCCTTGTCTTCGAACTTTCCAGACAGCCCTGGTATATACATGTAAACTAAATATATAACAAAAATGAATGTCCTAATACATCGTATGTAAACTTAATGTAATGTGTAAGCTTGGTACAATATCACGTCATAAATTTGAAGCATCCGATTATGAACTCGCGTCATTGACTGTGTTCTCATACTTCTTTACATTTTATCAGGGTAGGAAACTTATTAAAACTGTTCCTGATCCTATTGTTTTCTCGCTTACTTTCATTTAGAAATACATGCTGTTTAAAAAGGCACACACGAAGGAATATTTCAAAAAATTTCTGTATGAAACAGCTAATATAAAATAAACAACATTGCAAATATTGTGGACATAGAAATACTAAATGTTTGCATAGCTTGAGGTATAATCTGATTCAATCTGTTGTCATAGAGTTGATCATAATTTGGATCTAACCTCTATATTTGTTTCGAAAAAAACAACACTAAACTATCTTATTCAGTACATAAATGTTTAAAATTATTGACCAATACATACTTTAGTATTAATCAACCCAGACTTGACATATCCCATGAAGAAAAACTAATTAATTTCCATGTTGTGTTATACATCTCATTAAGGCTTTTCAAGTTATATATATCGATATTTTGAATATATTTATTCACCTGTTTACATACTAGACTGTCTATGAAAAGATCTGTATAAATAATTCAGATAAATCAATGACGTTTCATTTGATTTCGTATTATTTTGTGACACGTCTCATTCAGGCTAAACAATGTAGATATTTTGGTAAATATCCATAACAATTTCTGTCTTCAATATACTGTCTTTGAACAGAACTACACAAATGAGGGGAATACGAAATCAATGACTTTTCATTTGAATATATACAGTTTATGGCAGTTACATGTAATATTAGAAAAAGGTTTGTTTCACTGACACTTCGTTTCATTTCAGCATCAAGCAAGTTGACCATCTTTTGAAAGAGAACGAACTCAGACAACATTTGTTTTGTTCTACTTTAAGATATTTTCAGCAGTTTTATTTTCCATCCTGGACGCTCAATGCCTACAGCAAAGTGATAATTTCCAAAAGGTACGAAATTCTTCCAAACCTGAAACAAACATGAAAATCACAAGAAAAACAGAATCAATGATAGAAAATCGATAAAGAGTTGTTTGCATTATATTCATATAAAGTATTAAACATAATGCTTGCAATTTAACACACTAAATATTGACGACTTTACGACTTCTCTACATCACTGATCACTGATTTCAGAAATTGTTGTATATAAAAAGAAAAAAATCTATCATTTTGATATCATTGACTATTAAGTATTCTTTATCAAACCAACACCTTATGAAAAAGAACGACTTCAATATATTTGGAATCAGCAAACAGTACGACAAACAATAAACCGTGAGGAAAAGACATTGCTGGGTCATTAGCTACAGGTTAAACAACTGATTGATGTTATATAGCAATTTTTTTCTATCTCCCGTAACAATTGTTTGAATCAGTCTGATTTAAATATACTAGTATGCTAACTTCTGTTCTACATTACCTTTGAATAAAAAATATCATTGTGTTTTCTGTTAAATAGATTTTATCAAAATACAGTCGAACTTCGTTCGCTCGAACTCGGAGGGCCTGTGCAAATTTGTTCGAGCGATCGGTAGTTCGAGCGAACCGAGGTTGAACAATAATTACATAGAACATAGGCTTAAGAATGTCCAGCTTATATCGGTCAAATGATAAATACGTTAATAAAACTGTTTTTAGTACATCTGTTTGTCGAATACGTCATATTAAGAATTATTATCCTATTGAAAACACTATTAACGGTGCACGGTGTTAATCTATATTCATGCATATTGTAATTGGTTGAGTTCGATCGGGCGATCAAACTGTGAACAGTGTTCAAGTTTATTATTGGGTGAATTTTATTTTAAACAATGAATCGATAAAAAAATTTAAAAAAAAACATTTTACAGCAGCATCTATTTGTAGTCATTAACTAAAATAAACACACGTATCATTCTATAAATAGATTACACTGTTACAATTCACGTTACATGAACCACGGTTGTAATTAAAGCCGTCCGGGTAAACGTCATTTACTTATTTATTTACTTTGGGCATTTCAGGAGTTACTTTCTTTTTATCGTTACTAAAGACTGCAAATAAACAATTGTATCATAACAAACAAATCGGTAAAACACCTTTTATTTTGTACCAATTAACCATAATTGCCTTTGTCACGATCACGAGGTGTTAAAAACATGTGTCGCCGACTGTCAATTATTTATAACATTTCGACCTCTGAGTTCGACCGAAAAGGTGTGATTTACACTATATTTCTGCCGAAGGGACCGGAGATCAGGTTCGAGAGTTCGAGCGATGGGTGTTCGAGCGATCCGAGGTAGAACAGTATATATTATATAGGAATTTTGCCGGGACTGGGCGATGAGTTCGAGCGAAGGGAGGAATTCGAGCGATCCGAGTTCGAGCGAACGAAGTTTAACTGTACATGAATTTTAATAATATGTATTATCAGTTCTGATTGTCAAAGCACGAAGTCGAGTTTCCAAAGTCGTTTTATTCAAACCAATTGCCCACCGCTGTCGGTTTACTTTTTGCCAGATACTTTAGATTCTTTAAGGTGAGTAAGCTATCAAGCAGCTTTCGAAACGTCGGTGGTTCTACGTGCGCGCTCTTGTTATAATTGACAAGAGGGGCCACCTGAGTTTTTCCGTTATCAGTCAATCTGATAATTCCGCCATGTACATGTTTATACGACGATAAACCAACAGAAAACATTTTATTGTTATCAACGTATTTAAAAAAAAATAAAATAAAAAAAAATATAAACAACAAAAGCTCTAACAAATTGTTTATCATGTAATTTCGGTCTAAATTCTTAGATATAACTTTGCTATTGTATTCACACCAACAGCATGTTTTATAATTTCTACTGATAGAAAATTAATGTTTCTTCCAGATAATAAAAATAATAATGATAATAATTATCATTATCTTTATTATTATTAACATTATTAATATTATTATAATTCTAATTATTTTATTATTATTATTATTATTATTATTATTATTATTTTAGTAATAATAGTAAAAGAAGTAGTAGTAGCAGTAGCAGTAGCAGCAGCAGCAGCAGCAGCAGCAGCAGCAGCAGCAGCAGCAGCAGCAGCAGCAGCAGCAGCAGCAGCAGCAGCAGCAGTAGTAGTAGTAATAATAGTATTATAAGAATAATACTTTTTTCATATTTGAGTTGCCATTTCAATAAAATACTGTTATTTTAATACTTAGAATTAGTTCACAAAAGTTATAACATTCATATCCATATACGTGTTTAAACACAGGATGATTGGCAATAACTAATACATACTTTGACAAACTTTGATACGAATATGTTTGTTAACTGCCAAAACGTATAAACGTTTTTTACTAAACAATCGCATCACTACTATGAAAAGGCTTTCAAACATAGTTTGATAACCATGTTGTTGAATGTATAATTATTGAATCAACTTCACATTAATTAAATCAGGTTTATGCCATTGCCTGTAAAGCTTAGAAAACAATCTTTGTTTTTAATCAAAATAACTGAGTACGTCCTATAATGTGTACAATCTCATTTTTTTATTTCTTTATTCTGCAAATTAAGATCATAAACTAAACTAATGATGTGGACAAATTATTCCATTTGATTATGTAAAAGTCATTGATCGATCTATATATTTATTTTTAAACATATCTATACATAAAGTATGTATCAATTGTGTTTATTGTTTTGATTATGACAGTTCTCTGTAATCAAGAGCATATTTTGATTTTTAGAGGAACGGAGATAACGGTATATTGTTTAAAAGTAGTACTTTTATGAAGAAACGAAACATCGGCAAAGCAATATATTATTTTGAATGATCGAAACGGGATTTTTCATAACTTGATAAATCCTATTTCAAATCTCCGTCCCTAACATGATAGCGTTAAATATATCATTTTCAATGTAACTGTGATTATATAATATCATAAAATACCTAGAATAAGAACGACCGATAGTATGCACCAGAACGACTAGTTATATTGTCTTTCATAAAAATTCAATTTGATACATCATTTGTTACTGTATGTATATAATACAAATTGATTCTAACAGTTGAAAATGCGTGAACACTCGCTGTTTGCCAATTGTATGCACTTACGAGGGGAAGTCAGAAAATATCCGGACTTTTGACTCGTTCTCGAAAACCATTCAATATTAAAAAAATCGTTCTACTCTTTTTCAAAATATTCTCCACCTACGTCTACGCACTGGGAGCTTTTGTATTCCCGCTGTGAACCATGACGTAGACCTATGTTTTAGGTACTGTGTAACAGCATATATCAAAGCCGCCCTGGTCATATATTTCTTTCCAGCAAGAATATGTCCGTTCTGGAAACAAATAAAAGTCACAGATGGCGAGGTCTGGGCTATAAGAAGGGTGAGACAACAACTGCCATTTGTAAGAGTTGATAGCCTCCACTGTAGCTGCGGCGGTATGAGAGGTGGTGCTATCGTGAAGGAGGACATATTTCTGTGCTAACCTGGGACGCATTTGCTTCAGCTTTTCCCTAAGATTTTTCATAATTACTTCAGAATAGTACTTCGCGGTGACAGTTTGACCATTTGGCATAAAATGAGTAAGTATCATTCCTCGTGAATCCCAAAAGGCAACAAGCATGACTTTGCCAGCCGAAGGAGACAGCTTAAACATTGGATGTGGTGAACTAGCTCGTTTCCACTGCTTTGACTGAGCTTTTGTCTCAGGTTCGGAATAATGAACCCACATCTCATCTCCAGTGATAATGCGGTTCAAAAACTTATCTTATCACGATTAAAACGACTTAAATGTTCTTTTGCATTGGTTACGCTGGTTGCCTTTTGACCTGAGGACAGCTGTATAGGCACCCACCTGGCACTGACTTGCTCATGCCTAGGTGTTCGTGTAAAATCTTGTGTGCCCATGCCTTACCGATGCTAAACTTGTTGGCTACCTCCTCCGAAGTTACTCGACGATTTTTGTTGACAAAAGCTTTAACATTTGCTACCATTGTTGGGGTCACCGCCTAAGCTGGCCGCCCGGTCCATGGCCGGTCACAAACCCATTGTTCTGCCTTCACGAAACTGAGAAACCCAGTTGTAGAAGGTTGAACGTGATACACATTTATCAGAAAATCTTTTTTTAAGCCTCTGGAAGATTTTGCAGGATTTTTCACCTTCTGCATACAGAAACTTTATTTCAGAGCGTTGTTCCTCTAACAAAGAGTCCATGATAGACAAAACACATATCATATATCAGAGGGCAAAATACTGTGTATACATTTCATTGAAAATTAACTGACCACGTTATTGGCGAATGAATGTTGTTTCCACCAATATATAATGTGTGTTTATAGCTGCACGTGGAAAGAGAGGAGCATGAAAAGTCCGGACATTTTCTGACCGTCCCTCATACTACTGCATCCTATTTAAATTGTAGAATAAAAAATGTAAATTTAAGTAATAATATGAAAAGAATGATAACCATGCTTAAAACTACTAGTATTTTGTCATACAAAAATTTTCTTTTTTAAGTTCAGTTTATTAAGTACTTCATTTCATTCTTACGTTGAGTTTATTTTTTTAAAGATTCTCACCTCTTTTCCGTTGTGTGTAAATATGACTTTAATTCTGAAATTTAAAATATTATGAAATTAATAAAAACAAATTTTAGTATTAATATGAAAAGCAAGTGAATTTGTTAGAATGCATTTTTTTCTTAAGTTTATTACCTGTTATGTTCCTTTCCTAATTTGATTCAATAAAATTGTTTCAATCAATATAATCAATAACAAACAAAATGTTCAAGATTATCTTTATCAGTATATAGCTGTATTATTTTCCCCTAATGTACTGTCGGAATGAAGAACTAATGGAGATTATCATTGTATGGCATAATTTATTAAATAAAATGAGAAATAAATACATATTGGATTATGTGCATGTTCGTGAATCATGATATAGGAACAAGAATGAAATGTATATTACAATTAAAATTATTTTGATTTAAATAACTTTTACGGTTATACTTTTTGAAAGGTTTGCTGCCAGACCATATCTCATTGTGTCTCATTCGTTCAATCTGACCCTATGATCATACAAGTTTAATGTTGTCAATTAAAGTATGCAGTTAAAGCCGTGCATTAATGTTTGTGCACATGTTTTTATGAATGTTAACCATTCACAGCATGTTCCGACGGCTATACACAAAAAAAATGTGTATGGCATCTAATAGACCCCTGAATGGACCTCAGCATTTTTAAGACATTCATTTTAAGCATCAATGTGTTTATACATAGCTCGAAGAGCGAGTTTTACGGTAACGCGAGAACTTGCTAAAAGTGATGGTTTGAAACACTTTCATCGGAAGTACTGGATTGACATATCGCAACTTTTCGAATTACAAGACAACGACACAAACCGAGGAATTCTGATTGAAACGGATGCGTGGTGTCCTGCGCCCTTCTATGGGACCATAATGGGAAGGGAACCATAATAAAGGGAGGCAGTGTATAAATTACCGAATTACAGTTTTAAAACGAAAAATGTAAAATGAAAATTATCGATAATTGTATATCAATTTTACGGTAAAAGTAAATCGAGCTCGCTTTGAGTATTTGCCTTTTTGTCATATTATTTGATAATTTTAAGGACTAAAACTGTGTAAAGATTTTGACAAAAATGTATGCGTAATGGTAAATTGTTTTTTTTTAATCAATATGTTTTAATTTTAGTTTATTTGTTTTAAAGGTACTCAGGCCTCTTTCATACCCGCTAAATTTAATTCTTATAATTCAAATCTACATTGATTTAGCCTTGTTGATAGTACCAGGCTTATTTCCACTTGTGTAACTCACAAATGATTTCGGCAACATCCGGAGATTAATTTTGAATATATGTTAATATTTTGTTATTAATTTTGAAAGCTTGAATCTTACTTTCTCGTATGTTATATTTATCATTATCTAAACACGTTTATTATCAATTACACTTAAAATTGTACAAATTGAAATTGTGAATGAATAGTCATTTCAGAAAAACATAACACAGAAACTATATCTAGAACTATTGTTTTCAGAAAATTAATTTGAAATCAAAAAAGAAAATAAATATCAAATATTCACGAACAAGAAGTGCCGCAATGCAACGAAGACCAGGTTTTTAATGACCAAGTTTGTTTTGATGTGACAGCAATCAATCGGTCAAAGTGCACTCAATTATTGAGTAGAAGCTGAAAAAATCTTTTGAATTCAAATGACCTTGACCTTGCTCCTAGATACAAAAGTGGCATCCAAAGCTGTCACACAGCAAGTTTGGTGTCAAAAGGTCAGATCAAACTGAAGTTAATACATGGAAACTGAAAACATAAACCTTGATCACAGACACCTGGGTAACAATCTTAAGCTTCTTCTTGATAAAAGCTACCCGTACATTAAATTCAATGTCAATAGGACAAAGAAGATTCCAGTTATTGAGCTGAAACTGAATTTCTATTATAAGTTACATGGACATTGACCTTGACAACCGAAGCATGTGTAGCAATCCCAAGATACCTCTTGATATAAGCTACGTATTCACCAAGTTTGGTGTCGAAATGCCAAAGGAAACTCTAGATATTGAGCTGAAACTGAATTTCTTTTTTTAAGGACAGTGACTTTGACCTTGATCGCAGACACCTGGGTAGCAATCCCAAGATGCCTTAATACAGGCTACCTACACACCAAGTTTAAGTCAATAGGCCAAAGCGAACTAAAGTTATTGAGCGGAAACGAAATTTGTATTTTTTCTATTTTTAGTTACAGTGACCTTGACCTTAATAAAAGACACCTATGTAGTGATCCTGAGCTGCCTCTTGAAACAAGCTACGTGTACACCAAGTTTGGTGTCAATAAGCCAAAGTGAACTCAGATTATTGTGCTGAAACTGAATTATTTTTTTTAGTAATAGTGACCTTGATCTTAATTTTAGACACTTTGGTATTGATCCAAAGCTGCCGTTTGATATAAGCAACTTTCACACAAAATTTGGTGTCGAAATGGCCAAAGCAAACTCGAGTTATTGAGCTGAAACTGAATTTATACTTTTAGTAACAGTAACATCGACCTTGATTACAGACACCTGAGTAGCAATCCCACCCTGCCTCTTGATATAGGCTACATAAACACCAAGTTTGGTGGCAATAGGCCAAAGAAAACTCGGGTTATTGAGCGGAAAATGAATTTTTAATTTTAGTAACAGTGACCTTGACCCTTATTTCAGACACTTTGGTAGCAATCCCAAGCGGCATCTTGATATGATCTATCCATACACCAATTTTGGTGTCAATAGACCAAAGCAAACTCAAGTTATTGATCGGTAACTTCATTTCTAATTTTAGTAACAGAGACACTTGGGTAGCAATCGTAAGCTGCTTCTACCAACTCTAAGTTTGGTGTCAATAGGCCAAACCAAACTAACTTTATTCAGAGTAAACCAAAAGTTGACGCCCGCCCGCCCGTTCGCCGACATCGGCATTGCAATAACCCTGTTTTTGTTGAAAACCTGGTTAATGAAAAAACAGACAATTCAATAGATAATCAAATCTAAAATGATTTAATGTGTTTGAAAAAGATACATGCAAATATTTCAATTTTAATTAGTCCAACTATTTTTTGAATCTGTTTCTCTTTTTCTACATAAAGTAAGATGTTTTTGAAGTGCTTTTCATTATTTTGTTAACATTATTATTGCTTAAAGGTCAAGCATACGATAACAATATAGAACAACACATGTTCAAGAATTTAATTGCATTTGTAAAATTATCAAAATTATTAGCTGAAAATAATTTTCTTTCTCGTAAACAATAAAACTTACATTCGAAACATCTTTAATGAAGAGAGTATCTTTATAAATGCTAATTACTTTTGTTATTTCATTTCAAATACCTCTCATTGTTGTGTTTTTTATATTCCCGCTTGAAAAAGGGGAAAAAATGGGAATGCAGTTCTCTGCTGCGTTTTAAAGTATTTATATATAACCATGTTACTAAAATAGTTAAATTAATTGGCTAACACGTCACTTGTCGAAGCATCTGGTATCACTTATCTACTATCAAAATGAACTAAGAACTTACTGCTTTTTTAACAGGAACACAAAATGATATTTGTTACACCACTCATTGATGACAACAACTACATGTACCATCGCATACTAATATATTAAAACTGTAATCAAATTCATCAAATTGATAGGAATAATAAGGGTAAACAATATTTACCGAACGGATCCTGTTTTTTTTTTCTAGTACATATACATCAGGAGACAAATGACAAGAACGGGGTTATAAAAGTCATGGGAGAGAGATTACAAACACTTGTACAGTGAATCAAAATGCGATTTTAAGTGACGGAATTTAGTCAATGACACTGAAGAAATACAAAATACAGGACTAGATATGTAAACACAGCATATAAGACAACCGTTATGTTTACCATTTAAATATTATAAGGATCAGGCATACAAATAACTTCCCGTCTTTATTGTTTTTATCCCATTTGATTAACTAATTTTGTTTAATTATTCAATATTAAATCAATATTCATTCAGAAATACTGACTTTTAAAGTTATAATGTGTTATATATTGCTATGTTCAAATGAAAATCCTAATTAACTTAAAACAAAACCGTCAATACATTAAAAGACCGAACACATCTCGTTTTACATGCTTGCTAAAGAAATTGATGTTTAGTCCGTAATCATTAGAGTGCTTTTTTCCGTTATTTTTCTCAAAATTGAAGCATTTAGTTTCTAAATATGTATTTCAGCCAATTGAAATAGTGAACACAATATTTACAACCGAGTTATGGGGACAAAAAGCAATTCCTTTCCCACCAGGTTAGCTTTGTTTTAGAAAATTCAGCATCAGCTTTATTGCGCACACAAATTTGACGAATTACATAACTTACAGAGAAAGGTATCCAAAATTCATTTAAAGGTTAATTGACCTTAGCATTATCGAAAACGTTTTTTTTTATAGAAGTGGAAGATTTTATAAAATGTCTTCGCTTGACAACATTGGGTGATTAAGTTTTTGGTGACGAATTATTTTTGGCTTTATAATATATTTGAAAAATAAATAAATGATGTCATGTATCAATATGTTGAGATTCAAATTAAAAATGATCTACTTCTTTAAAATAAAATTATTGGTTAGTTGGCATCGAACTATATCAATAATTATTATCGGCTTTGTTTAATATAAAAAGTAAAGGCGATCAAGATGTTACATATGTCATGTCGAAGCATGTCGAAGTCTTTTTAACTTTGCCAAACGGGTAACGAATATTCAGTAAATAAAGGGCAATGATAAACAAATAATTATTGAAATAATTCAATTGATAAGAAACCCTTATTGGACATGTAAAGCGTAAATTTTAATCATCTGATGACTTTTTTTATTCTTGACTTAATTTGTGGCTTTTGGATAAGTGTGTTTTTCAACCGATATTCAAGAAAATGAGGCATTTGGTCATATGTTCCCCAAGTATATTCGAGACTAGTTGTTGCCATCATTTAATGAAGTTAACGTAAGTTTAATATCAGATCAAAATTATACACAAAATAGTTTCGTCATTATCATTTTTCTTATTATTCATGACAATAGAATGCCATTGATGTTTCGATTTCCATTCCAATGAGATGTGATGGTAACGTAATTGCCAATGTTTAAAAAAATCTAAGAATTGTTCATGTTTATCATTATTTTGAAATATATTATCGCTATATGTTTAGGTTGAGTACATTTATATCGACTCACTTTATCTTTATAATTTTATCATGTAAAATCGTGTACATGATTTTGATTCCAAAACATTCAAAAATTATCTAAAAAATATCAACATTAAAAAAACGCACTAGATGTCATTGATTGATTGAATGAAAATGTTTCTATGGTAGAAGGCGAAGTACATTCATTTACTAGATATGTGATAAAACATAACATATTGTTTTACAAGTGAGAGATGGTTAATACAGTTAGACCTTATTGATATGCATTGAATAGAGTAATATGCATCGAATAAATGTTTCCTTAAATTATCGCGACATAAACTTACTGCATATAATATAGCATATTCAAGTAATACATAAAAGTGACTAGTATTCAATGTGTCGGCGACCGGGTTGATTCAAACACTATCAGTTGCAAGCCGTTGTTTCTGTGATTCATGAGTTTACACTCATTGTTCACTTTATCAAACGTTTTTGAAAGAAATACGGGTCATGCAAGAAATCAAGAAAGTATTCCTATTAATTTTATTTTGCAAAGAAGATGCTCGGTTTCTAGCTTTAAAGGGATAATCAGGCAAATTAATGACAGAGATATTAAAATGATGTTTTGTACTAAGCTCACGCTAAAATGACACATTGTAAGTCCCACCATAATTTTTTCATAAATTCTATTTTTTTGGTTTGG
>NW_026855632.1:0-12632 GCF_026571515.1 Ruditapes philippinarum
ATGATTGTTTTACCTTAAATCGGTTTTAAAAATACTGGTAAGGAGAGACCCCTCTGGGGCAATTAATTTTTTTATCGGGACAGTTAATGAGAGAGAACGCAATGAGCGATATCTATAACTATCTATAACGCCCCTTAGCATCGGCTTAATGAGTATTTATTCCTGAACAGTTATGCATTGGAATCAGTTATCCCAAAGAACCGAAGACACAAATATATCAACACTGAAAGGAAGTACGGTGCAAGTTTTCAAAACAGTTAAACGACCTCATCATGAAAAAAAAAGAGAGAACTTGAAATCTGACTATCATTAATCACTGCGTTACATCAACTGTCGGTGAGGTTTCAAAATTTGAACTTATTATGTACGTGTACGATTATTTTGTATTAGAGTATAATATTTGTGGGAAAAGATAACTCGTACTCGCACGTCACTTTAGTTTTAAAACATACGAGTTAAACGACACTTCTGTAACTATTCTACAAATCGCATATTCGATACGTAATATATGAGATATGATATATATTTTTATATATTTTATATAGGAAATTCTTGTATTTCATAATCCGTGAATGTTAATATATATATATATCGAAATCTTTATTAACTTTATTAATTTTTAATGAAATTTAATATAACGTAACGTAACAATGTATGTTTCCCGCCATCTCGGACGTTGACGTCATGTGACGTCTCTTCCTGTTTATTCACTTCCTGTTTATTCACTGAAGAAGAACATATTTGTTCGAAATCGATTTGAATATTAAAAAATAACTGAATGTACGCGTGTGGTTGTTCTTTTTGGATTCATATTTAATAATATTTAAGAACAACATGGCATCTACTAGAGATCCACGCGAACTTCAATTGAAGAAGATGGCAACTAAACAGATGAAAGGAATTCTCCACGTAAAGTTTCTTCAAAACTGCCGAGCCGAGGACGTAATCCCAAAAGGACTGTCACTTAAACTCAAACTGGCCGTCGGCGGCACGTCAAACAAACTGCAGGAGAAAGTAGACTCCCTTCTCCATAGAGTAAGTGTTGAAGTCTGCGAGATGATCAAAGAAGATCATATGAGAAGGTCAAATGAACTGACATCGGAGATGGAAAAACTGCGAGCAGATCTAGAAAAAGACTTAGATAATGAACAATTGGATAACCTTGACAAAGAAATAAGTGATTCGATCGAGAAATCCAGAACGACAATAGAAAAAAGACATGCAAAGAAATTGAATTTTTTGAAAGAAAATGTTTCAAATACTCAGCCGTTGATTACTGAGAAAACCCAAAGCGACGACTGGCAAATCAAGACTTCTAAGAAGAAGAAAAGAGCTAAGAAAACACAAAAAAATCACAATGAACAACGCCCACAGAACAATATTCCAAAACAAAAAACTGGA
Source organism: Ruditapes philippinarum (assembly GCF_026571515.1). NCBI lineage: Eukaryota > Metazoa > Mollusca > Bivalvia > Venerida > Veneridae > Ruditapes > Ruditapes philippinarum. The sequence goes on from NW_026855632.1 coordinate 1,402, forward strand.
AATACACAAAAAAATGATGTTGTGGATCTTACCGTTCCAGCCTCGCAACGAGAAACAACAACAGATTGTAATTCAAAAAACGTCCAAGCCTCGAGCGGCAAGAAAACCTATGCGGAAGTCGCAGCGAGCGAGGCAACAACAGACAATATACACACGACCCTCAAAATCCTGACTCAAGCGGTGACCCAGCTCATCAAATCGCAAGAAATAAAAAGCGACAAAGGCGGTTTATTCGCACAAAAAACAAAAATTCATGGAAGAAGACAAAGAAAAGACTCCAAAAAATAAAACGGAGAAGAGAAACGGTCTTGAACTTATCATCATGCAAATTAACTGACGATGATTACATACTCCTAGGTAAGGGACTTACGTTTTGCCCTAAAACAAAATCACACGATAAAATTAAATTAGCAGAAGACGTCTTCAAATTCACTCGGCGTCTTAGACTAAAAGAGTTTTTTGCCGATAAAGAAACTGGCGATGACACTTATAAAGATTTACCTTTTTTTAACAAGAAACAATCATTATTCATTCCAAAATCAGGTCGGGATGTACATTTGGACTTTTATATAACCGCGGTCACAGAAGAAATTCTTCATTGCGAAAACAAAACTAAACGTTTCTCAAATATATCAAAAACGGAATTACAAAGTCTCCGGAAGTTATCCCGTGACGAAAACATTATTATCAAAAAGGCAGATAAATCAAATACCATAGTAATAATGAATAGAAAAGACTATAAAAATGAAGTTTTACGCCAACTTGGTAATGAGGCATTTTACGAAAAATTGAGTTATAATCCAATGATCAACATTCAAGAAAATATAAACAAATGTATAGAGGAACTAACTGAGAGAAACCACGAATTCGACGTTTTTCCTAATGAATGTCGCACACCGTCATTTTACGTTCTTCCAAAAACGCATAAACAACCGAATGCTAATCTTCCGTTAAAATATCCGGGTCGACCTATAGTTTCCGCCTGTAATACACCGACTGAGAATATTTCAAAATATTTGGATAGCATATTAAAACCGTATATGTTCCGACTCCCATCTTTCATTAAAGATACGACGGATTTTATTCAAAAAATTAAAAATGTGAAGTTGAAAAGCAAAGACTCATTATTAGTTACAATGGATGTATCTTCACTGTATACATGTATTCCGCACTCTGACGGCATAAAAGCATGTGAATATTTTCTAAATGAAGGAAATAGTGATCATAATTTACAAACACCAGTGCTCTCTAATCTTATACGGATAGTTCTTGAAAATAACTTTTTCGAATTTAATAATGAGTTTTTCACGCAAACGTGCGGTACTGCTATGGGATCATCTATGGCGCCAGCATATGCCTCCCTGTTCATGGGGAAACTGGAAAAGGACTTTATCGAGTCACGTAATATCAAACCGACACTGTGGCTACGTTTCCTGGATGACATTTTTCTAATCTGGGACGATACTCGCGAGGAACTCGAAAATTTCATTCGTGATCTAAATGATTTTCATCCGACGATTAAGTTTACGCAAACCATTTCCAGTTCATGTGTTGATTTTCTTGATGTGCGTGTTTCCAAAAATGATTGCACTCTTTCAACGAACATATTCGTGAAAAACACTAATAATCATCAGTATCTTCATTATACCTCTTGTCACCCAAAAGCGTGCAAGAATGGTATACCATACAGTCAAGGCAAGCGTTACCGCAGAATAATATCTGATGACAGTACATTCGAGGACTCTCTAGTTGATTTGAAAGATTTTTTTCTGAAACGTGAATACCCGAAAGAAGTAATTGACAATGCATTTGAGAAAATTAATTCTATGAGTCAAAATGAGGCACTGCGACTCACAGAAAGTAGCCAATCTAATTTTGTTATACCATTTGTTGTTACTTATAATCCTCATCTTCCTAACATTGGTCACGTTTTAAACAAATATTGGGACTTACTAAAGTTGTCAAAAAGTGAAACTGTAAAGTATGTTTTTGAGACTTACAAACCTATTGTTGCGTTTAAGAGACCCAAAAATATCCGTGATCATATTGTGCATTCTAGCTTTTCAAAGCAAATGTCAATTCATTCTTCTTCTCCTTGTAGCAGAAGTAGATGTTCTCATTGTAATCGAATTACTTCGGATGTATCTTTTGCAAGCAGTGTCACAGGCGAAAAATATACACTGAGAAACCCTACAAACTGTTCTACAAATAATGTTATTTATTTAATCTCCTGTCAAAATGCAATATGCAATATGTTGGCCAGACATCTCAACCGGTTTCACGTAGAATGAATAGTCATAAATTTGATATTACAAATTTCAAAGATCCAGCGTTTTCAACTCTTGTTGCAACGCATTTTAATTCAATTGATCATTCATTTAATGACTTTTCATTTTTACCGTTTGAGATTGTCAGCGACACAATGAAGCGTCTATGTAGAGAAACCTACTGGATTCATAAGCTTAAGACGTTTTCACCATCTGGATTAAATGCAAAAATTATATACGACATTTAATTTTTCCGTAAGTTCTTTTGCGTAGACATTCCATTATTAATGGTTATAAACTTTTTCCTATATCATATCTCATCTGTTTTATGCATGTATACACGTTACGTAACATTCACGTTGTTTCCTATTATTGTTTTTTATATATTTTATATAGGAAATACTTGTATTTCATAATCCGTGAATGTTAATATATATATATCGAAATCTTTATTAACTTTATTAATTTTTAATGAAATTTAATATAACGTAACGTAACAATGTATGTTTCCCGCCATCTCGGACGTTGACGTCATGTGACGTCTCTTCCTGTTTATTCACTGAAGAAGAACATATTTGTTCGAAATCGATTTGAATATTAAAAAATAACTGAATGTACGCGTGTGATTGTTCTTTTTGGATTCATATACGTAATATATGATATCCAAGATCAACAAGGAAAGGCGGCGTTCAATAAACGCAAGACATAATTGCCTTGTGTCTTGATGTGGATTAAGTAATTTTTAAAAATACTAAATATATGAAAGTGGGTTAATAAAATACAAAGTTGGTATTTGATAGACTTTTTAGAAAAAAAACAGAGTGGCGGCGTTGCCGTGTGGTTAACGCGTCGGACTAGTAATAAAAGGATTGCTGACCTCGTAGGCTCAAACCCTGTCAGTGGCAATCCGTTTTTTCTTTGAGCAAGAAACTTTACATTCATTGCTCAGTAGTGGTTGGTTCCAGGAACGGATTCGAGGGTGTTTCAATAAGTTATAGCTTCCAACACAATCGAACTAAAGTTAATTTGTATGAATTAAACTAAGATAAAAACAAGTCGGAAATATCTGTGTATCATTTCATTATACAGTTAAAGACTATGCTTTAACACAGAAAACAATTTCCGAAAAAAAACATAAATCTTCCGCTCATTTGTAGAGCTAGCAAAAAGCATTATAAATGTAACTACTGATGCAATAACATATTTCTAAAGGAATTAAACTGGAATATTTGTTGGGTTTATGACTAAATTATTAACCAGAACGTCCCTTGACATATATAAAGATAAAGATATTATAAATATGTAAATGTCCGCTCGTTTTCCTTCAGCAGAACGCTATAGTCTCATAATGTATTGATCAGAAAATAGGTGATTGATTAAGAATTTCTTTCCGGTTTTTGTTTCCAGTATTATTCATTATTCATACTTCAATAGATGGATGTTGGAGTTTACGGTTAAAGTCATATATCCTAGTCATGAAACAAAGCGCCAGTTAAATGTGAAATATATTACTTTTACTTAGACTTTCATGTTTAAGTCTGTATCATGTACATTGTTGTTTGTCTATGAACGACTGAATAAGTAAGTGGGCTTGGGTTTTTGTCGAGTTAACAAAAACTTGTCACATAGTCAATAGCAAAGGTCATATCCAAATATTTATATTTTTTCCTGTTATATTGGCCAAATTAGACAGATGAACTGTTTTTCTACTTTGATGAAAACAAAAATTAGTTTAAACATAATTATGCATGCTCGATTGAGAAACTGCAAATTATATGAATCACGAGGATTCTAGTCTGCTGTCTGGAACTAGCCATGTCATATGAGGAACCATGGTCGTGGTCCTGGTAGTGATGGAACCTTTATAAATAACTACACATTATTTTGACCAATGGCATTGAGATACATATGTTTCAATACAATTGTTTCATTTAAGGTCAGGTGCTTTTCAAAGTTGACTTGCAAAAAGATAAAACAAATTACCTAGTTCTTTATAACCCAATTAAAGATAATATTCTACCGACCATTAAAATTATCATGTTCTTCAAACAATTAATTTCAGAATTTATTTTAAAGTGAATCAAACTACATGTAATTCAGGGTGCAGGTTATGATTTGCAATATCTTAGTTTTCAATTGCAAATGACTTAATTTAATTGTCAATTAAGATTTACATTATGTTGTGAAATTGAATTATAGAAATTCGCTTGTTATGCCAAATAATTTAGTTCTTACAGAGAGCTTAGTTACATTAAATATTCTCGAAAATATATTTAACTTTCTCTTTCAAAATTTTAAAAAGATAGAAGACATGTAACAGATAAAAAGTAACCTTTAAAATGCCCAACATCGAATAATTCAAAATGTTGCAAGCTTGATATAGCCTGTTGGGGTTATTGCAAGCTACCATCTATCCACGCCCAACTAGTACCGGTTTAAACTACAACATTCAAGTATGAACATGATGAAGTTTATACAGTTTATGAACTCATAACATCCGCAGATATGTTGTTCAAACTGCAGTAACCACAGGACCTTTATTGTGACGCATTCGTGACATTCCATAAAAAGTTGCTTATTGTCGCCAAAAAGGCCAATGGTCACCACAAACAAGAATGAATGTGCCCCAAACAAGAAACTATAAACAGAAATCAATTTAATGAAATTTTGTTATGTAGCCTGCCTCACAAACAATTTAAAAATGCAGTCAGCATTTCCAGAGGGAATATTGGAACCACCCAAAGAGAAAATGATTAAATTGATGGAACTAAAAATACAACAAACATAACACGAATGCAGAGCTGGAGGATCTTCAAAGATCAGTAATATAACATCTCTAGAGACATTTTACCGCGAGACATCGCAATCTCTATAAGCTTCCAGTTCGTCTGTGAAAGTTATTATTACTCTTTATCAAATTTACAAAGATCACAACGTTGATAGATAAAGAATGATGTAATAACATGATAAATAAATCATCGTAATAAATGTGCATTAATCTAAAGATACATTATGTAAGATTTCAAATAAACTTGTCTCGTGGTGATTATTTGTTTTTCATTTTATAGCATATTGGAATGTTATTGTTAGTAATTTATGATACGATATAAACGTTTATATAAGAAACATGCTTACACTTATTTCATTGATAAATGTATATAGTAGTTCAGAATAAACGTGGGGGTGGGGTGTCTTGAAATTCTTTGATAAATTGTATACATGAGTCAGAGATAAATTTTGAATGTTTTTATAACCATATATCTTATTTAAAGAGCCTTTGCATGAGTTAATGTTATATTGAGTCATAAGTTATATGTTTACACAACATTTCATTTTACAGGTATATTTTTAGTGACAGGAAGTCATTTGGAATCTGTATGATAGATCAATATCAGTCATCAATATATGATGATGTTTGTATCTATACAAACCTTTCAAGTATTCGTGGGTAGATTATAATTATCAATGACAGGCGGCATGTATCCGTAAATAGAGCAAGATTATCTGTATTTACCAGCACACTCCCTTATCTATACCTTATCTATGATCACGATACGACCTTTCAAATACAAGAGTAGTTATATATGTTATACTTTGTAAAACCATAAACCCGACCTTAAATTCTGAAAAATAGATTGTGACTCATAATATGATCTCTTGTTCGACCTTCAGATATTCGGAAACTTCTAAGTGATTGATTTTTTCGTACATGCATGGCAAAGAAGCTGAATAAAGACAAAAATACAACTACATGACAGTTTTATATATCCTAACTTTTGTCCATTATAATATATCATTATCTTATATATTATTATCTAATAGTTATCTTCCTCCAAATGTATCTGTTTTACAGTATTAGTCTTATTATTCGTAATAATTGAAATGTAACATACTGTACATGATCACTTGTCTGCATTATAAAATGGTTATTCTTTGATATCTTGTAAAAAAAAACTCGTTTTTAATACATGTATATCTGTTTTGATTATGTAAGTTTTCATAATTTTAATATGAAATTGTCGAGTTTTGGTCATAAGGAGTATTTTTGGCTAGGCATTTGCTGTTGTTGAACGACTGATTCTTTATAAGTATCTTTAACCGTAAAAATATTTTGTGAATTCATCTGAAGTTATATATTTTACTTCATGAATTACCCAACGTTTGAACCTTGTGTTTCTAATACTTGCTATCATTCTTAAGTACAGGAAATTGTTGCCATAAAGTAATTATTTCATAGTAAAGATAAAATCTGTAATTTTTGTTTCATTCAGTAGAAAGAATGATCAAAATTAAAGATAATCTAGATATGAAGACCCCTTAGTTTTTTGGCCTTATTGCAGGTTCGGGTATTTCATATATGTAAGCATTTATAAGTAGTCAGCTGTGATCATAACCTGTTTGTATTTGATTTTGTCTTTCAAAACCATCGTTAATTAACTTCTTATTACACTATAAATTATGTTTGGCAGACTGTATATTTTATGAGGAAAGTTCGTCTGTCTAGTTGTCAGCGTTCATTTATTTACCTGATCAGAAGCCAGACATTAAAATGGCTAAGATAAAATCACGTGGTTTATTTCCAGCTTTTTGCTGATGGTAAACGCTGATTTATTCTTGCTTCTTTGAAAAAAAAATCCAACAGAAATAAACATTCGAATGCAGTATAATTGAAGCTTGTAATTTAACAGATGTTTTGTAAGTTTACGTGTACAATAAGCATCCTGAAGTATTGTTTAGAATGTAAGCAAAAAAGCATTTCCTAGACATTTTTACGGGGTAAAAAATGGGAACAAGAACGATTAGTGTTTTGCATTTTTATTTAATTGGCATCGCTCTTTGCAAATTCAAGAAATTGTGTTTATTTTGTTCGTAAAACTGACACTAACTTTGTAAACAAAATGGATAGAACCATATTTTGTTCAAGTGAAAAAATATATAAGTTTCAAATCCTAACAAGATTTGCTTGTTTGTCGATATAATGATAACATGTATACGTATTCCATCGAATACTGCAATGGGTCGAACTTCTAACATCTATCATAACATCTACACACTGAGGCAATATAGAAATTTAAATGCATGTTAATTTGTGTATGATATTGGAGCAAAATTCCCCGTGGGAATATAGACAGTATAATTGTAGTATAAATTTGATAACGATGCCCTCGTCAGTGCATTGAAAATATTGTGATCATAAATTATCATATGTCTGTTTCTTGTCTAAATTATTTACAATAAACCCCCTTCACACCACTATTTATGATAATTAAATAGATATGTAAGTATTTGATCGAAACATAGAAGTGAAAAACATTCAATGCTACCACTATTGAATACTGAATTTTCGCATTTTGAAGTGAACATGTGTTGGTGCGTGTACGTGCATACGTTGAATTTGCGTTTCCGCACAGGCGCCTTGAAACCCATATATTTTAATTGACTGATAAGTTTACATTTTCCTACATTTTTGTGCTTCATTATTTACCTTAGTTGTCACGTGCGTTTTGATGTATATGTGCTATTATGTCACAGTAACTTGTGGATAATGTATATCATCTAATTTAGGTCTTCACTAAACTCCATATTTTAATTGTTCTTATTTTGGTAATGTTATTCCCTCGGATATATCTATGTTGTATATTTAATTATACAACGTGCCTCTATTACATGTTTACTCTGATCTGGTCTGACTGATAAATTATCAAAGTTAATGTTAATAAATTGACCCTTGTAAATATTTTCTAATTCTAGTTATATATCTAATATGTAGACAATTACTATATAAATAGTATACAAATGAAAATAACTAGACTAATTTTAAAACAGAAATAGAATCAATTCCAAGCTTTCATCGCAATGGAGAAAAAGCTCTTATATATCTGACATAGGTGTTTATTAATTACCTTTTTCATCTGGTAAAAATGTCTTTAAACAATGTCAAACAACTATAGCAGATGACCTAAATTCAGGAGAGGTTCAATCACACTTCGCAACAAGACATTTTTGTCAAAATAACCAATATGGATATAAAATTCTATAAATCAGATTTTTCATATAGTCAAAGTCATTACGTTACCAATTTTACAATTGTTTTATACCACTAAATTCATGTTGATAGACTGACTCCTTCTCTGTTATATCTTGTTATTTTTATCTCAACACACTGGTATGATGAACGCTGCAATCATGAACGCTGCAATCATGAACGCTGCAATAATCAACGCCGACCTTGTAATGAATTTTCCGTTTGTCTGCGTTTATTCAGACACCATACCAAACGAGCTTAACCTTTTTAATTTTAGTGTGTTAAAAGTGGCATCTCTTTTTGTGTTAATGTTAAAATTACTTTAAATCTCTTTCTATACTTTGCATAGATCACAAGAAAGGTAACTGTCTTAGCTAGTATACTATTTTATATGTTATAATCTTTGAGATGCTTATACAAAGTTGGATATGTCTTTTAACTGCAAAATAATTAAAACAATTTATGTCATATTCTACATTTTATATGCACGAACTTTAAACACGTGCTCTTTTTGATGACCTTTACATGTTTATCAAGAAAAAAATCTATAACGTAAAAAGCTTGTTTCTGATAACAGAAAAATATAATTTTCAAAATTTTATTTTACCTGTCTATGACTTACAGATAAATTACTTATTATAAGCGAAACATAGTTCACATCATGAATAAGTGTACTGGTTTGACCTTCAAATATTGTATTAGTATTCTTCAACCTCAATGCCAATAGTTTTATATTTTAGTTTATTTCATATAATTACGCTTGTATTTGCCAATTAAATATTTTAACTAGAATAACTCATTTTGAGACTTGCGTTGATAAATTGTTAAAAAGAGAATGTTCTAATTAATTAAAAAAAACACACTCGTTTAAAGGTGAATTCTGAATTAAATACACGCATTCATTTCTGATATGTGTTAAGATCTGGTATACATTCTTTTCTTTATCTTTTTCTTATATTAAACAGGCCTGCATATCACAGATATGACGTCAAAAGACAAATTTAAAAAGCAGGCAACATATCCTTAGGGTGATTCAACATTATTCAAGTAGGAATATTGGAACCACCCAACTAGAAAATTGCCAAAAAGTAAAAAACTAAAGTACCAAAAACACAACAATAATATCATGCTGATCGAAAATATAACATCCCTGATTGAATGTACGGGGCGACTTTTTACAGACTCCACAAGGCACAAACAACGCTGATGTTGCGATAAAATAGCGAGAAATAAAGAATCCCTAAAGAAAGCTCAACAAGACAAAATTGAAAATGTTGAAATATGATAAACAAGATCAACAAGGAAAGGCGGCGTTCAATGAACGCAACCCCCATATGACCCAGCAACTCTGAAGCAGAGTTGCTGACCCAGCTGACTCTGACCCAGCATATGAAATATGAAAAACAAGATCAACAAGGAAAGGCGGCGTTCAATGAACGCAACCCCCATATGACCCAGCAACAAGAACCAATGGCAAGGAGCCCAGGTGGACCCCAAACATAAAAAGGACAGGGCAACGACACGTTAATCATTAAATGATAAATAATTTGTAACTGATTAGGAATTCAAAGAAAATAATAATAGGCCCACAAAGGGGAAGGGGACAGGAGACCGGGGGAAGGGGGGGGGGTAATCAAAGAAATAAAAACTAGAGGCAATGGGGAAGATACTTACCGTAGACGAGAAAACAACAAGGGACACAAGCAAAAGTGTCACCAAAACAGTATGAAACAACATAGACATACATCTGAGGAACACAGTGGGGCGCCGCCTTGGAACGGTCAGCAGCATAATAATGACTGCTGGGGAGTTTAAACCGGTTAATGGTGCACCAAACCTCGCTCTTAGCCCCACCATGTTCCTATAAACGAGACAGTGTAAATAAAATGAATCCCCGCCAAGTGAAATTCTAACAGTTGTCATGGTTACAAAAGGTTAAATAAGTAAAACACTAAAATGATCATGTAGAAACATATAAAAGTAAACCCAATGACCATGACAAAAGTACTCAATGTCCTAAAGGAAGACAGAGCGACAAGAAAATCACCTACAAGGGCCCGACGAAGCAAGGCAGAAGACGAACATTAAGACAATTAAGTCCCAAAGGGCTTTACGAACTATCCATCATAGAGTCTCCCACTTGGTCCGTCAGATGCAATCAAAAGAGGAAAGCGTAGTGTCCAACTGTAAAAGGGTTGAACACTAAACATGCAGTATGTCTTAAAATAGTAGGGTCATAACCTCTTTTAATAAAACGTTTAATGAAGCCTCGGTTTGATTGAAATCACGTCAGTATACCAATTTCTTATTTTGTACGAGTTATTACCTTTCTCTTGTATTATGTTTATCGTATCTTTATCTTATCTTATACATACATGTATTTATTATATATCTTTATATTTAAACTTTAAAAGCTCCTTCTTCTTCACTTTGAATGAAACCATTTACCTTGTGATGAAATGTAAGTTACTACTATAATTATGTTTATCAATACGCCAGAGCAAAAACAAATATGTACCAAGTTAGGATTACAACAATATTGTAGTTCAATAGATATTTTTAAAAACACCAGTTTAGATTATAAAATTATCAATAATCAATACGTAAAATATCTGATTGCAATAACGAAATTGTCCAGACTGCAATTTATTTCAGGGCAAACCATTATAGTACTTGTTATTGTGCAAATAAAGATCGAAATGCTACATAAAATTGTCTCAGAGCAGACGAATCTTGTGATATTATGACTTCCGTCGCACAATGTGTGTTTCAGTACCAAGAAGTTTTATAGGAAATATTTAAAGAAGAGTAAAAGTTAATATGATTATAAAACTAATTGTTAATGGGAAATAGGTCGATAAAAAGGAAATACTGTACTAGATTTTATCATTTTTTTTTTTTTTTTTTTTTAAAGGAATTTTTTTAAACTATTTTTTTTT
>NW_026855633.1:0-6195 GCF_026571515.1 Ruditapes philippinarum
TGAAAAATTTAAATGGATTTTCCTTTTATGACGTAACTGTTTGGGAGTTTTAAATAGGGCCCCATCTTTTTTAGGCAAAACCCAAGATGAATAAAAAGATTTAAAAACAAAATTTAGAAAAGAATAGGGGGAAATAAAAATTTACCCAGGCAATCAAATTTCAATCTACGGTAGTTTAGATATAAATTTTTTAAAAAATTTAACAAATTTATTTTTAAATTTTAAAAGCTTTGGGCTGGGATCTTACAACTAAAAGGATATATTAAACAAAGCAAAGAAAAGTTACATGAAATCGAAGGGTCAACATTCAGTTTTTAATTGGGAAATTTTTAGTTTGCTTTTTAACCCCGACAACTTCCCAAAGATCGAAAATTTAAAACTAAAAAGCTTTAATCCGATCCCAAATTTAAATTTTGGGCCAAAAGGCCAAATTCCCAAAATTTTTCAAAAAACCCATTACCGAACTGGATTTGAAATTTCAAAACCCCCCTTTAAAAAGCAATTGGCCGAATTTCCAGCCTTTAGCTCAATTTCCAAAAATGCCGGAACATTTACAATTTAAAAAAAAATCTAATTTAAAGCCCCAATTTTTAGCAATTTAGTTTTACATTGAAACAAAATTTAAAGACCCAAAAAACCATGGTAAGGGTGGGAAACCGAATTTTTAGCTTTTAGTTGGGAAATTTTAAAACTGGTTTCATTATTTTCCAAAAAAAAATTTAAAACCGAATTTAAAAAAGATTAAAAGTGGAGCAAACTCGAAGACAGAAATTCATATTGGGAAAAAAACTGAATTTTTGAGCTGGAAAAATTCCGTTTTCTTTTGACTTTGGGCTTAACCAGGTTTAAAAATATCATTTTTTTCTTTAGGGGGTTTTTTACTTTTCCCCTTTCTGAATTTAATTGAAAAATTGAAAATTAATTTCCTTTTTAAAAAAAGGTAAAATGGGGCCCCCAGGTGTCCTTTAAAAAAACGTTTTTTAAAATCTTTGCCCAATTTTAAAAAGACAAAATTACTTTCAGGGATGACACTCATGTTTTGAAATTTTTCCCTTAATAATTTTATTTATTTCCGGTTTACTATATTCAATAATTTTGGGCAAAAAAAATTGTTTTAAAATTAAAAAAAACCAAAACTACATTTTTAAATATTTTTTTTGTTTTTAAATTTTACCCCGTTACGGGCAAAATCAAAATAATGGGGGGGCAGTCTTGGAAACGTTGAAGGTTTTTTTTAAAAGGGGCTGAAGCGGGAAACCCCAAATAATGGGTTTGCAATCACATGGTTTCCCGACCACTTGCGCATTTTCCCCGTAGTCCCGATCAGGGTTTTATGGGTGTTGCTTTACAAACCCCTATCAAAGTAAAAAAGATTGGATTTAAAAAAAGCAAATTCCTGATCAGCTGCGGGGATGCGAAGGCTGGTCGATCCATGCTGGTTGCAAACCCATTATGTTGGTTTTGTCATGACGCGGCTCAATTCAATAATATTTAATACTTTTTTTAAAAATATACACAACTCATATCATAGAAGTATGTGATTAAATACTTGCCAAATTAGAAACACCAATTTACATTTTTACGTTTTTTTTGTTAATTCAATAATATTTAATACTTTTATAGAAAATATACACAACTGCACACAAAAGTAGGATAGTACAATCAAATTTATATCATTTTTTATCTTAATTTATGTGTTGTAATCATTGCAGAGAATCACCATACATCTATGGTTATTTCATATGTGAAAGAAAAATTACAATTCTTCCATGCGTACTGAAGTTTTAGAGCGGACACGACCACCACCTTCTATATTTATATAACATTAAAAATGAAAAAATTTGAACGTCCACAGTGACCTTAACCTTAGAGATAGAAACCCAAGTCTTATTCGCGACACACCATACATCTATGGTTATTTCATATGTGAAAGAAAAATAACAATCCTTCAATGCATTCTGAGGTTTCAGAGCGAACACAACCGCCACCTACAACCATCACCTTCTATATGTATGTAACATTAAAAATGACAAATTGTGAACCCCACAGTGACCTTGACCTTAGTGGTAGAAACCTGAAATAGAGAAAAACAGAATCCCTAAAGAAAGTCCAACACAACAAAATTGAAAATGTTGCAGGCTCGGTTTGATTGAGCCTGTTCATGGACGGTACTGGAAAGTGCAAGTTACCGTCCTAGCTACCTAGCACCGGCTTAAGCAGAATTCACAGTTTACACGAAAATGGTGAAATTTTGAATATAGAAACATCTGCAGATGTGTTCATACGGCGGTTATCATGGAACCTTCAATGTGACACGTTAGTGCCATTCCATGACAAGCGGCGTATGGTCCCCAAGTAAAAGAATGCTTTTGCCCTAAACGAGAAAACAATGGGCGGAACTAAATAAAATGGAAATTTGAAAGGATATCTGAGATTATGATGCCTGCATATAACAGATAAGACGTCAAAAGAAAAATTTAAAAAGCAGGCAACATATCCTTAGGGTGATTATACAGTATTCAATTAGGAATACTGGAACCACCAAACTTGAAAATGGCCAAATAGAAGAAACTAAAAGTACCACATAACATGTATACACAACAATAATGTCGTGCTGAGTCTTGTTCGCGACACACTATACATCTATGGTTATTTCATATAATTATGAAAGAAAAATTAAAATCCTTTCATGCATACGGAAGTTTCAGAGTGGACAATACCACCACCTTCTATATTTATATACGATAAAAAATTACAAAGTTTGAACCCCCACAGTGACCTTGACCTTAGTGTATATAGTGTACTTAGTGTATATGTAGACCAAACTACTTTTGTCATAACTGTGGTTTGAAACTTCGTTTCAATTGACATTTGAATTTAAAAAACTGACTCTTTACGTATTCTCACTATCAATTATATTATTGTTCCACGAAAATGAAACGTTGTAAAAATATTAAAAAGAAATCTATAAATGTCAAATCTGGCAAAACAAAGTTAAGTCAAGAGCTAGTTCACCTGTTGCAAAAAAATAAAATCGATCTTCAAGTCAGCTAAAATTAAAAAAAAAAGTTCAAAATCGTATTAAGCCAACTTTGTTTTTCGATGTAGCTTGAAATTCAACTCTCTTTGCAAATTCTGGCTATCGATCTTTATGGTAACACAAAGTTCTACATAAGTTGAAAGTTTTGCCTTTGCTTCTGTTTTGTTTCGATCTACGAACCATCTCGATATTCAACTCCAGCTCGAAATTCGGATTAATCTAACATTGAATTTCGATGTTCAGGTAGCTCAAAAAGTATCGTGCATTGAATTTCGGCCTTTGCTTATTTTGAATTTCGATCTTCGATATAGCTCAAAATTCCCACCCGAGACTCAAAATTCGACTTTTGAAAATAATGAATTTCAATGCAAGAGTTAAATGAAATACGGCCTTTGAAAATTTTGAATTTAGATCTTTGATCTGACTAGGAATTTAACTCAAGCTAGAAATTTGGCTTAAGCTTCCTTTCAATTTCGATCTTCAGTCTGGCTTGAGATTCCAGTCTAGGTAAAAATTCGACCTTTGTAACTTTTGAATTTCGATCTTCGAGCTGGCTTGCCACCAGCTTTAAATTCAGCTGAAGCTATTTGAATTAGATCTTCGAACTACTTCGAAGTTTAAATACAGCTCTTTATATTTTTGAATTTATATACTCGAAATTGGTGTTTGAAATTTATCTTCAACACGAAATTGTCTAATTTGAAAGGTAAATCTAAATTTAAATCTAGCTCGAAATTCAACTCCATGTCGAAATTTGGCTTAAACTTACTTTGAATTTCGATGTTTGAGCCAGTTCAAAATTTAATTCTTGCACACAGTTCGGCCTTGCAAATTTATAATTTTGTTCTTCCAGCTGGCTCAAAATTTTACTCCAGCTGGACATTTGACTTTCTTAAGGGATTCTGTTTCTCTCTATTTTATTGTCACATCCGTGTTAGAATTTCAACTCAGCTAGATATACGGCTGGCTCGAAATTCAACATTAGCTCAAAATCTAGTCTTGCAAATTTAGATTTTAGAGCTGGCTCGAGATGAAACCCCTGCTCGAAATTCGGCCTTTTGCAAATTCTGAATTTCGATCCTCGAACTGGCTCGAAATTCAAATTTTATTTACAGTCGCTTGCAGCAGAAAATTATATAAGACAAGTCTTTTGTTATCTTCCTTTTCCAGTATTTAAAATATTTTTTTTGTTGATTATTTCTATGAAATATTTACATTATATACACTACTGGAAATAAAGGTGTAAATCAAAGCAAAATTGAGATTTCGTTTTAAAAAATGCTCAGTTCATATACCAAAGGTGTATGGGAAATAGAAAAAAAAACAATAATTTTTTAGAAATGCAAGTCATCAATGAAAACTTTCAATCGGAATCGCTTAACTCGTTTTGGCTGTTCAAACAAATACTTAAAAAAACCAACAAACAAATAACTCACCATTAGTATTAACGGATACGTCTAATTTTGATCGGCGAGTATAATGCCCGCCTCCACAATGAACAAGATAGTCCCCAGCATCTGCTGAATTAACTGCTGATATAGACAGGATGTAACTTTCGCCTTGTTTGGATTCGAAATATTTGCTTTCATCATTTGACATCTTGTAGTCATAAATCTTCTTCGTGTTTAAGTTAGAAATTCTGACCCACTTGCGCATTTCGTGTGCTTGTTCCTTGTTTGGTGTGTAAATTAAGCGTGCAGTCTGGCATTCCATTACTGTATGATTTTCGAAGTTTAAAGTTCCACATGAGATTAAATCTGAATTTAAATAAGTTGTTCATATCAAATTAAGTTTCAGTGATCATATGTGTCGCCTCATGATAGCCATAACTGGACCAAAAATATTCAACCTGTGTCATATGCACAAGAACTTGGGCTTCCGATTTATCCTATAAAGTTTCATTGAAATTCTATAAGTAGTATAAGAGGACAAGTTTTGTGACGGACAGATGGACCGACAGAAGGACGGACAGACATATCCCTTTATGTCGCCACTTCTCCACAGAGCCGATACAAAAATTATGCAAAGTGAATTAGAAAAACATCCGGAAAAAGAAAACTAAATTCTCTTTATTCATATATTCTGAAAATCAACTAAACTTTAGGTCCATAGGTTTGTTTAATACGAGTGAAAAAATATTTTTACAACGATTTTGACTTGGCACTTTATTAACTTTCGCACAGGTAATTGGACAAACACTGGTACGAATATATCGGAATACCACGTTAGTAAAGTGTGGTAAATTGGTATGGATGCCGGTGCATCTTGTTTGATTCCTATCAAAGACCAGACTGTAAAGATACACGTTTTCTTTTAATTTACTTAATACAGTAACTAATTTCAAATCTGGTTTAAGGATATCTTTTAATTTGTGTTTTATACAATTATATTACTCTATTACATTATCTTGAATAAAAAGTGTACAGTGCGTTTATAATTCAGATCTAACGTTTTGCTTAAAAATAAGAAAAAAAAATGCATTTAACTCTGCTTTTCCATTTAAAAAAATTACAAAAGCTAAAAATGCAGTTTGTCTCTATTACTTATTCGCATATTGTACTTTACTTAATCTAAGTTGTGTATATTTTTTGTATTCTATTCTTAAACTAAATTTCAACTGTATTCACAAATTCATCCTCCTTCTCCGTGTGATACTAGTAAATGTTTTTATTTACCATGTATGTGTGTGCGTGTGTGTGTGTGTGTCTATGTGTTTTGATGTTTCTATGTATTCTATTGTCATGTGATTGTAAATTTATATTATAAATTATTTGTTACAGTTTAAGTTAATAAAGTTTCTATCTATATATCTATCAAGACCTAAAATACAGTTTGCCTACAGTGCAAGTTGCGTTATGAATCTATTAATTTGAGATTAAGCAAATAAATGCATGAAAAGTGTGATTTGAGGTTTTTGTTATCGCACCTGTACTAGAATATCTTGTTTTTCTAACAGTAAAACACACAGGGTGATTGCAATCGACAGCACAAATATAAGTAAACTTTTATATGAGCGCCAACTTTTTTGTCATTTTTGATAGAACTATGGATACAATTGGGTTTTGGAAAAACCGATGTGGAAGAAACTGTTCAAAAGAGGGTTTTTTATTGTTAAAAAACAAACACTCAGTTAACGGCATTTACATCTAATTTTT
>NW_026855634.1:0-24670 GCF_026571515.1 Ruditapes philippinarum
CCGTTCACTTCTGTCACAAAATTGCTTAGTCGTACGAGATGTCGCAACACCAAATTCCACGGGTAAAATATCAATTTTTAAAAGGGGTAGGTACAAATAAACGCATGCAAACAATAACACAACATAAGTTTCTATTACCTACCTGCGCAAATAGTCGTGAAGCGCTCTATATTCGTCTGTTTCGAACGAAATCTTCAAATCAGAGCAGAAATCTGCTTCGACGTAGACATCTTGGGGAAACCCCGGTCACGTCACAAAGCCGGTTTGTATCGAGACCTTTCATTGGTTCGGTTAGGAACTTTGTTTATAACGACAACCAATGAAAGGTTTTCCATTCACCATGACCAGAAGAATTTCCAACATGTATTCGCCCAAGCAGATTTCTGCACTGATTTGAAGATTTCATTCGAAACAGACGAATATAGAGCGCTTCACGACTATTTGCCGCAGGTAGGTAATAGAAACTATGTTGTGTTATTGTTTGCATGCGTTTATTTGTACCTACCCCTTTAAAATTGATATTTTACCCGTGGAATTTGGTGTTGCGACATCTCGTACGACTAAGCAATTTTGTGACAGAAGTGAACGGTTTTGAATAAATTTTTTTAAATGGGCTCAGGGAATCAGAAAAGAGTTAGTGTTTATCAATTGTGGATTATATAAGCTATGCAACGCAGTATAGTTTTTTGAATTTTTTTATTTAATTAGTGGAAAATCTCGCATGAAATTTGAGGTGATCGAAAATTCTCTATTTAGCGAGTAATGCCCCTTGTTCTATATTTATATACATATTATAAGGTTATGACTAAAATCTCATTTTAAGGTCACTATCAAGCAGTATATACCATCCAAACACTGTGTGGGCCCCCTGTGATTTGCCCGTGGCGCTACGTAGGCTAAATGCACAAACTATTTACTACTTTTAATCACTTTATGAAAAATATACAACCTTCACAGCAGACAACAATATAAAACATAAGCAAATAGAACAAAGACAGATATATACAAACAATAACAAACCAACCATTTCTTCCCGCCAAAAAGTCCTTTGTTCTGCAAGCCAGCTTGTAATTAGGTCACCTAGACATTCTAAATCATAGCTAACACGAACTGACAATGGGAATCAAGCAGATCATTAAATAAACACTAATCTACAATATAAATAAAGCATAAAAAATCAATACTTACAGTTTAAACTTGCTAGTACATTTAAATTATCGCTCTGAAATAAACCCTCTATCTTCCTTAATGGCTGCCTGTTTGTTGATGTTTTTTCATTGGTTACATTGTCACGTGATCAAATCAACATAGGTGTGGACTAAGTTATTTCCATTGCAGTTCTGACTTTAATTGTTTTAATCACAATTTAATCCCCGAAAAAATATGTTGAAACAATTCCAGAATTAACAAAAATCTTAAAATTACCGAAAACATTAAATGTTATATAAATTGTAAATAAAGGTTTTACATTTCACCCCTAAATAAAACATAATGGACTCAACCAAAAACAAGCGTCTCTCTCTTTATTTAATGATGTATTTACATGACCATGATCAACACATAAATCCCAGACCAATTGTAAGACGAAACTATTGTAAAAATAATACTATGACCACAGCAGATTTCGTACAGAAAAGTATGTTAAAACTATAAAGTTGTAAACATGTTATGTTAACTTTAAAGCAGCATGCCTCCAGATTCATCCTAATTTTCATGAAAATTTTGAAAATGTATTTAAAGGTAAAATATTGTTAAATGAACAAAGAAAGTACTTGACACATTACAATGGCACTGAAAAAATCCACGTAAATTACCAAAAAGAGGTCAAAAACATGCATAAATAGCCCCTACTGCGTTAGTACGCAGTAGAAATATGGTGATAAATACTACAAAATACATGTACAGTTATTAATTGCACATAAGATAATAAATTATCACTTGAATTTTTTAATGTGTTTACTTTTTTCAAAGTTTTAGTAATTTTTTTTTCCAAGTTTAATTTTCTTGAAATATTTTTGGTCATCTGGAGGCATGCAGCTTTAAAGTAAATTATGATTTTATTTCTTTGCTGATAATATTTGCAATTATTTGTTTGACACTGTATTAATTCAAACTTTGATGAATATATAAAAGTAATGGTACTGATACTTAATTACTTCACCAAAAAAAGTACTGGTACTGCAGTACCGAGCTAAATCTAGTACTGGTAATGGTACTGCATAATTTGCCAAGTACTGGTACTGGTACTTAAGTACTACACCCTTAGTACTGATGCAGCTCTGATTGTGAAACAAGTTTTATATATGAATCACTTTTTGCTTACAAAAACTGAAGACATATGAGGAGACATAATTGCTATTACCCTGTTTGGGTCAAACCCTCAACATGGGATTGCAAGACTATAATTCAAGGACATAAGTGAACTCTCATTTGTGACTTCCCATGTGATTGCTAGAATCTGTTATAATAATTGTAATTGTTTTAAATTAATTGAAAGTATTTCAATTTAAAAATATACTGATATGTTATTCATATTAAACAATTTAAAACTCACTGATCAGAATATGATTACACTGTCAATATCTGTAACTGAAAATATAGTCAGGAACATAACTAGTGCAAGCCCTTTCTATTTATTTTTTGGTTAAAATTCTGAAAGACTTTTGAAGTTATTGTAAAAAGAAATATTTTTTTATAAAATGCAATTATTTTAATCATTCAGTTATTTTTGCATTTTTTGTTACCATGGCAACCAAAATACACCATTTTTGCAATCAGTGTATTAAAGAATATTTGTTTTGCATTGGATTCATATTGTATATGCTATCATGTTATAGATGTGCATTTTAAAGTTGACTAACTTAAGTTATGATATTAACCTTAATCATGGAAAAGTTACTGTAATTCTGAGAATTTAATTCTTATGTTTAAAGTTAATATCAATTACTATTAAAGGGTAAAATATAAAATCCTTTTTTTTTTAAAAGTCTTTAATATTGTTGTCTTTTAATATAATATATGCATTAATTGGGTGATGATTTAATCATGTTAAGTGCAAAAATATTGCATTTGAAATGATTTTTTTTTTATATTTTTGTTGCCATGGCAACCGATTTTTTGAAAACAAACGATTGTTTTATATCAAGATATTACATATATTACACTAAGATGAATGATCAGTTAATTTTTATTTTATTTTATTGTGTATAACTATGGAATTATTTATAATTTGTATATACCAATAAAAGTTAAAAATGTAATTTTTGTTGTTATGGTGATGTTATACAAATTAGAATATTTCATAAAATATCAAGTATTTTTAAAAAATGTTTGTTTCCAGCTATTCAGCAGATGTTGTTCTACCACAAACTAGTCATAACTCATTTTCGCCCAAATATCACATTTGGGCCAAAAATCGCTGAGCTTGTCACATATTTAAAGTTACATGACGTATAAAATAAGTTCTTTAGTTCGATACAATTGTAATAAAGGTAAGCCAATAGCGTGTACCTTAAACTTTGGAAGATGTTTTCATCATGTTAAATATGGCATCGCCGTTTTATGTCGCACTTGACATTAAATGTTGCAAGGCTGACGCTTTTTAACGGTGGCACAGAGGTGTTATTCGTGGGTTTTTATTTATCTTGTGCACACGTGATACTATGTCTTGGCCATGAGTTTCAAAGTCGTGTGCATGAGATATTGTGTCGTGGCCACGAGTTACTAAGTCGTGGGAACGAGATAATTAAGTGGTGCGCACGAGATAATATGTCGTTGCTACGAGTCACTAAGTCGTGGAAACGAGATGATTAATGAATAAAAACAGATTGAATCCCTTTTTATCAGCGTATATTTTTAATTTTCTATGCCACCAGAAATTTAGTTAATGTCATCTGCCTATCGAAAATCGAAATTATACGGTATAATATGCATTGTTGTACTTATAAAAGTCGACAAAAAGACAGAATCACGCTCAAAACGGTGGTCAAGCCATCATTTTCTCGAATGATATTGAATAGTAAGCGATTTCGTGGAAATAATCCTCATGAGGGATAACGATCAAGCTTGTCTTCGCAGCCAAATGCGGCTATTCCCTTTTTCCAGTTTGATTAATTATAAAACATAAATTGGCTAGTATACTTACTGCGTTTGAAATCCTGTTATGTATCCGCCATTTATTTCACAATTCTGCGTTACTTATTGCACGAATTGTTTGTTATTTTAACAATCCGGCGTTACTGGAAATACACGGTGAAATAGGTGTATCAAATAGCCTCTTTTAAATATTTAATACGGAGATACAGCTATGTCATATACAGTGTATTCATTTTGTATATATCTAGCTAGAAATGATTAACATTTTGAAAGAGATTAGATATTTGTAGAGGCACCGGTGGCCGAGTGGTTAAGGTCGTTGACATCAAATCAAATAAAATAATGTACAGCGGGGAACCTGAGGTTTTCCTTCACCGGTAAAGCTGGGAAGTTGCCATATGATCTATTACTGTGTTGGTGCGACGTTAAACCCATTAAAAAGATATTAGTAGATTTTATACTGTTTTGAGTTATTTCAAAAAAGACTGAATATATACATGTCGTGTTGTTTATTTATAACCATTATCACTTGTTCTGTTGTGAATTGTCTGTCTTCGAGACAAAGGGAAACTATTAATTAGGAAAAAGATATCAATTTTGAGTAGATCTAGATAGTTCAAAAGCGCAGGGATATAATCACGAAGTCCGATATGTCTTCGTCATTTTGAACAATTTATAAAGCATTTTGAACAATTATATACCGTGCATTATTATACTATAATGCAAGAACAAAGTATATCTATTTCCATTCTAACATGCTAATAAAATAAAGAATTGATAAAAATTTGTTGAACTACGTCATGTACATTGAGCGTAAAAGCATTTACCTGACGTCATTTGGTTAATTGACGTCATATATGACATCGTATGACGTGTAAGCTTTCGTTTTTATATGCCCGAAAGAATTTCGGGCATATTATGTTATACCCCCGGGCGTCCGTCCGTCCGTCCGTCTGTCTATCCGTCCGTCCGTCTGTCCGTCCGTCTGTTAGCAATTTGGTTTCCGGAGCATAACTTAAGTTCCATTTGGCCCACAACATTCAAACTTCATAGGATGATTGTCCATATTGAGTAGAAGACCCCTATTGATTTTGGGGTCACAAGGTCAAAGGTCAAGGTCACTATGACCCTAAAACTGAAAACAGTTTCCGGAGCATAACTTAAGTTCCATTTGGCCCACAGTGTTCAAACTTAATAGGATGATTGTCCATATTGAGTAGAAGACCCCTATTGACTTTGGGGTCACAAGGTCAAAGGTCAAGGTCACTATATATATGACCTTTAAACTGAAAACAGTTTCCGGAGCATAACTTAAGGTCCATTTGGCCGACAGTGTTCAAACTTCATAGGATGATTGTCCATTTTGGGTAGAAGAGTAGAAGACCCCTTTTGATTTTGGGGTCACAAGGTCAAAGGTGAAGGTCACTATGACCTTAAAACTGAAAACAGTTTCCGGAGCATAACTTAAGGTCCATTTGTAGGATGATTGTCCATATTGGGTAGAAGACCCCTATTGATTTTGGGGTCACAAGGTCAAAGGTCAAGGTCACTATGACCTTAAAACTGAAAACAGTTTCCGGAGCATAACTTAAGTTCCATTTGGCCCACAGTGTTCAAACTTCATAGGATGATTGTCCATATTTGGTAGAAGACCCCTATTGATTTTGGGGTCACAAGGTCAAAGGTCAAGGTCACTATGATCTTAAAACTGAAAACAGTTTCCGGAACATAACTTAAGTTCCATTTGGCTGACAGTGTTCAATCTTCATAGGATGATTGTCCATATTGGGTTGGAGACCCCTATTGATTTTGGGGTCACAAGGTCACAGGTCAAGGTCACTATTACTTTAAAACTGAAAACAGTTTCCAGAGCATAACTTAAGGTCTATTTGTCCCACAATATTCAAACTTCAGAGGATGATTGTCCATATTGGGTAAAGACCCATATTGATTTTGGGGTCACAATGTCAAAGGTCAAGGTCACTATTACTTTAAAACTAAAAAAAAAGTTTCCAGAACATAAGTTACTTTCTATTTGGCACATAGTGTTGAAACTTCATAGGATGATTGTCCATATTGGGTAGAAGACCCCTATTCATTTTGGGGTCACACGGTCAAAGTTCAAGGTAGCTATTACCTCAAAACTAAAAACAGTTTCCAGAGCATAACTGAAGTTCCATTTGGCCCACAATATTCAAACTTTATAGGAGGATTGCTATTTGAAGGGGGTAATACTTTATTTAATTTATGTTATGTCTTACAAATGCTTCATCCTTAGAAAAGAAAAAAAACACTTTCGGGCATATAATGCTCCGCCTAGCGGTGCTCTTGTTATGTTTTATGCTGTGCATATACCGTGTGATAATCATATCTTTTTGATAGGGGAATAGTGTGAAGCGTATTAGAATTAACATTTGACGCACATGATCATCAATTGACGTATAGATCCAATTCACCATTAATTTAGAGATAATTCAACTGCATATTTTTCTCGTGCATTTTCGTTAAGAGATTGTACTTGTATATTCGTTACGTATGTTGTATGTTTGATATATATTTTTCTTATTTTCCTAACAACAGTTTTTACTCAATTATCTTCGGAGTTTAAAATGTATTAATCTATATAATTAAAAATATTGTCTCTAGTTTACATATTTTTGTTTTGTTTTATATCAGAAAAAAAATTCATATTTGAAAAAAAATATGTTTGAATTTTTCCTTTGAACGGAAGTTTGCATGCATGGAATCATTGTGAAACGGTGAAAACCTTGAACACGGTTCTTAATACGAATTTAGTCTAACTGCTGAGCTCAGACTAAAGATGTGCTGAAGGACATTAATGTTGCCCGGCATTCACCACTACCGTTCAAAAACAGGCTCAAACAAACCGACCTTGCAACACTTCTATTTTTCCTCATTTTGACATTTAATATTATGAACATTCTTAAGTTTAATGCATAATTATAACAATGGAATAAAAATTGACATTTTTTCAACTTACTATCAAGAAATTGCGTCTCATAAGATATATAGAACAAGCCCTTTTTTTTCGGGGCATTTAGTAATAAGGAGAAAATAAAACATTTGCGAAGTGTTATTATCTTGCACTGACTAATTATGACAGAAGTCCGCCGACGGAAAATGGAATGTACATATAACTCATTCAAGGTTTATTCTATACCTCTAGTCGTAATGCGGGAATTCGATCCGATTTTTACCTTCTTTGCAATGTTGCGTTAATGCGATAGCCTTAAGCTTTTTTTCGCGCCATTTAATGATATTTTCGCGCCATATGAGTTAATAATCTTTAAATAGATCTAATGACAGTTGTCTCTTCATATGAAATAGTCATTAAATTATGTCAGTTGCAGTTCATTTAGTACGAAACTCCAGACGAGAATAATTAACCAGGAATTTGTTTTTTTTTTCTTTTTTTTCCAATAATGTCTTGGTAAGAATTTGTTGTATTTTTTCTGTATTTATTATTTATAACTTAACTTTTAAATAAATTTACATATTTCTTTTCCATTCACAAAAATTGGATACTGCTGATAACGACTTTTGATTGATTTTATCTATCACATGTAATCTATAACATGTATAATGCCGGACAAATGCTTAGTAAATTTTAACTCTGGTCTCAATATTTTGAGGGGGTGGAGGGAATATTTATTTTTCCTTTCCTCTCAGTCTGTTCCTTCGGATCAGTGTATGAAGCTACTAAGAAATGTTAGACACTTGGAGTTGGTAATTTACGGTCAGATTGTCCCTCAAAATTCAGTGGAATAGTGGCATGCACACAAACAGGGGGGAATTAGGGGATATATGAAATTTCTGTATGTATAAAGATAGAAATGTCAATTGTGGATCAATACCATTTTGTTTTCAAACGACAGTGTCACTGTCCGTTTCACTCTTATGAAAAAGTAAACAATCACTTTTGATGGGGTTGTTGTTGTTGTTGTTTTTTTTGTTATTTTTTTAAGAAATAGCAAGAAAATAAAATCCTTAAGCTGGGAAATTGTGTCGCATTTCGCCCAAATGTTAGCCCTAAAATACACTATTCCCGTAGAGTGAGACATTGACCATTGATATAATCATAGACAGACACTCGTGGGGACAGATCGGGGCCCCTTAAATCTGGGTCTGACTCCCAAGTGTCTGTAAACATTGTCAGTATTATTTTATATCCTTTAAATTACCTTTCAATGCTGTGTACATGCAGCAGTGATATGAAGACATGAAAAAAAGAATTCAATGATGTTTTTTTTTTCCTCCTCTGATTTGTCATACATGTATATAAAGGTGCGTAACATTTGATTAATGTTTGACAAACAAAGTTATTAAGTGTTTCAGAATAAACCAACTTGATCCATTCAAAGTGTACGTCATTTGTTAAGTGTATAAATTATTACAATTTTTTTTTAGTATAGAAAGTACATATTTTTATTTTTGGCTTTATTGTCACAAGTCGTGATTGTTCAAATCTTATCCATTCGATCGAAGTTGCTACGTGTGTCCATTCATTATAAATCAAACTAAATTTTGGAATTTGTATAAACATTGCAATGGTTTTCAGGTGAGCGACTCAATCTGTGATTGTCCTCTTTATGTAGAATATCGTTGAGAATAAATACACTGTTATCATGTAATATAAAACAAATGAGCCGTGTCATGACAAAACCAACATAGTGGGTTTGCGACCAGCATAGGTCCAGACCAGCCTGGGCATCCGCGCAGTCTGATCAGGATCCATGCTGTTCGCTATCAATTTCACTACTTGTAATAGGGTTGATAAGCGAACAGCATGGACCCTGATCAGACTGCGCGGATGCGCAGGCTGGTCTGTATCCATGTTGGTCGCAAACGCATTACGTTGGTTTTGTCATGACGCGGCTCAAATCATCTTTATAAATTTATATAAATTTATTCGGTAGTGTAATATTGTTCAAAATGAAATTGTAGACATTATTGCATTTGAACCAATAGCATGATTTAGTGCTAAGGGCTTTATAAAGACTATTACCCAATTCCCCTAAATGATTGACCAGAACAAAATATTCGATTTATAAGTTCTGTCACTTAATTGAATATGAACAGCACTTTCTTGGTACAAAGTCAGCACTGGTAGATTATATCTAGGAACACTGCAAAGGTTATACACAACATACTAGTAGTTACTTTGACATTATGAAAATTAATTTAACTGAATGAAATGTAGAAATTAACAAATCAGTCTAAACATGTTTTTATGTGATTGATTTGTTCTTCTTTTTTGTTCTTTTAACGAAATGAAACATATTTTGACTTTTTTCTATTTATTTAAAAGAAAAAACATGAAATAATTATATTACTGATAGTCACAAATGTTTTAATAAGCATGTTGCGCCAATATTGTTTAATTGAAAAACGGTTCATATCCGTGACATTGTTTGTTACAAGTAGATTTTTATTTATTCATTTAACATATATTTTTTTCAACATAAAAGTGTTAAATAATCTTTATAGCCACAGAATTCAAATCCTGTGTGTTGTAAGATGTTTTAAGTAACTGTACGGTAAGTTAGCCTAGAAGTATTATTGACAAGTATAAATAAAAGTTGTAACAGAATTTGCATAAAAATAATTATAGTACATGTAAGAAACAAATGTACTTAAAGGAAGTAGAAAGATATTGGTTACCGTTGCACTATATCATTATTTAGCAATTGAACGGCAAATCTTTATATTTCTAAGATGACATAGCCGTTAGATGTAAGTACTAAGCATTTGTTGTCGTGTTTATGGATACTATAAGGGTAAAATCTAAAGTTATGTCATTTTTAAATGTGCATAATACCAATAACTTGCCAAATTATTAATTGTTTTGATATTTGTCATTGTCATTAGTGTTTCGAATTTCTACATTGCAGTCCACTACAAAATGTGGTTTAAAAACATCTATCTATTGCATATTAATGAGAAATGATAATTGAGCTGCGTCACGACAAAACCAACATTTTGGGTTTGCGACCAGCATGAATCCAGACCAACCTGCGCATCCGCGCAGTCTGATCAGGATCCATGCTGTTCGCTTACAAACCCTATTACAAGTAGATAAACTGATAGCAAACAGCGTGGTTCCTGATCAGACTGTGCAGATGCGCAGGCTGGTCTGGATCCATGCTGGTCGCAAACCCATTATGTTGGTTTTGTCATAACACGGCTCATATTATGATGCAAAGCTTAAATTTATACACTCATTGAGGATGTTTATTTCATAACAAATAAGTACCTTAAAATATTTATACAGTTTTCATTTATCATCTGTTCTTTGAATTAATTTCAATTTCATTAGTATTTATATGTGTGTTTTTATTATATATTTCAGAAGTTAAAGATGGTCTCTTTGAATTCTACAAAACAAGACACAGTAAAATATTCCTGTCGCCTCTTTTTGAAGAGAAAGACACACCGTTGGCTTCTTTCTATATCAGACCGGAACTGAGCTCAATACTCTCAACATCGACGAGAAATGATGAAAAAATACCAGTCAAATCGTTATCGGAGATATTCAAATTTGACAAAACGGAAAATCGAGAAATATATGTACTCGCTGATGCTGGGCTCGGAAAAACTGCATTTTCAAAGTATCTGGCTAATGTGTGGTGTCAAGCTCATTGCCCGGATAAAGACTTAAATGAACTTTTGTCAAAAGATGATATAGACTGTATGAAAGAATTTGATTTCTTATTCCTTGTCTTATTGCGAGATTCGGACGATTTGTGTTCTATAGATGAGCTCATATTTGAAAAGATTGTTTCAAATTTGGGTCTAGAAGAAACGCTTTCCAAAGATATCTTGCTTAAAATTTTGAAGAATGAGAAATGCCTAATTATCCTTGATGGACTAGATGAATGGAGTCACCCCGACAAGAAATGTTACAGATCGCCCCGATCGATCCCCCACAGGAATGACCAAAAGAAGTGTACAATACTGACCACCACGCGACCATGGAAATTAGGTGTTTTGGATCTAAATTCATGCCAATTAGGGAAAAAGATAGAACTTACAAAACTGTGTTATAACTCATCGGTCACACTAACAAAAAGGATATTACAAAGATGGAAGTCTTACCCGAACAAGGATGCATTACATAGTGACGTCACACAGTTCATGAAAACAATCAATAAGAGAGGAAACGACGAGCTTGCCTTTGTGCCTCTACTTCTAATATATACAACCTGTTTATGGTGCGAGGGTGTTCAAATAGGAGATTCAAAATGTGATCTTTATATAAATATAGTCGAACTTCTTTTATCGAGAACGATCAAGATCCACGGTGAGCTTCCACAATCACCGGAACTTTCTTCCAGTGACATCCCAGAATGCTTTGCTGAATATGACAACTGTACGAAATACTACTCACTCCTGATGCATATAGGGAAATTAGCCTATTATACATTATTCAATGAAACAAAAGAAAACACGCTAGTATTTGATGGATCAATTGCTAGAAAAAATCTCACACAAGACGAGATTAAATTCACCCTTCACTCAGGAATGTTGTCAGAAAGTACATTTAAAACAGCCAGAAAAGAGTTTAGTAAAGTATCGTTTTCTCACAAAACAGTGCAAGAATTCTTTGCCGCCATATTTATAAATTCTCAAAGTGACGCTCAGAAAACTGTTGTAGAAAAATGTAGAAATGTTCAAGACATTCTGGACATGTCAAAAATTTGTGAATTTATAAGTAAAATGAATGCTGACCTGATGTGTGCAATATCAAATGATTTGATGTCTGTGATAAATGAAGACGAGAAAACACGCGACTATAGAACTAGGACAGGTAACGAGGGCATATACAATAATCCATTGTATAACATACAGGAAATGTTCATGTCGTGTTTTCAAGAAATGCCTGAAAGTGAAAATATTCAATTATGTTTACAAGATTTCATCATTGAAGGGATCACCAAGGTACACAGTGTGCAGTTACGACGTTTATTAAAACAAAATAAAACCAACATAAAATCACTTTATATAGACACCTACCGTACTTGCAGCAGTTTACGTATAATTATAAATTTATTCTCTCTCACAGATCTCAGTCATATACAGAAACTTGTCTATCTTGGTGACATCATGGAGGAGAAGTTGGAGACTAAGATAAGTCGGATATTTTTTCCCAGTTTACAGTACGTTACTTTGGTGTCGGGTACATGGACAAATGATGAAGAAAGTCTCAGTGAAAACATGGCGCGATGTCAAAACTTACAATATTTATATATTGACAACTTCACGTTATCTCACAAAATACTGGAAACATTTTTCAATTTTATCTCCGGTCAAAAATCAATGAAAGAGTTAACATTGGAATGGTTAAACTGTAAAGAACATGGCCGCCATGATTGTAAGAGATGGAACTTGGACTTGTCTCAACATTCAACTCTATCAAAGTTATACTTGTTTTCGTTACCTTGGAGGCTACAATTAAATATAACAACACCGTCATTAGTTTATGTTATGTTGTGGTACATCAATCTAGATGAAAGTTCATTGTTACTGTCACGTGACATGTTGAATATTGAACATGTGGAGTTGAAGGGGATAGAAATGTCTGCAGGAAGTTTACAGAACTTTATTTCCGTGCTGAAAAATCTGCCGCAGTCAGTTACAGTAGTGATGGAAGCCATTAAACCGGAAACAGAGTATGACCGTGTTAGAGAAAATATTCGGAGATCACAAACTTTTCATGTGATACGAGAGGGCAGGTTGGGGCTGCAGCCATTTGAGTTCAAAACAATAAAACCAAGCAAAGAATAGACATGGAAAAACATTATGAAATAAATTGAAGACATTACTTAAATGATTTTAATTAATAAAAACAATTTAATTATGGACACTTAGAAACAAAATGGCGGCTCTTCAAACTTTAACAAGGACACATGTACTTTCGTTTTCAATTAATAATTTAAGTGACAATTGTTTATAAATAAAAACATTTAAATAATAGAAATAATTCAAGGAAGTTTTTACGGAATTCAATGGATATAAAAGTTGGATTAGGATATGGAAATATTTAACAGGTAAGTGATTTTATATTGATTTTTTTGTTGTTTGTTTTTTGTTTTTGTTTTTTGTTATAGATGCATACAGTATGTATAAGAACTGAAATGGATTATTAACAGTGAACAATACTGGTATATTAACTTTTACTTGAAAATATATTTGATTTAAATAAATCAACTTTTTAATTATGTCTCCCCCACCTCGGGGGGAGACATATTGTTTTTGCCCTGTCCGTCCGTCCGTCAGTCCGTCCGTCCATTCTTCGTTTCCGGACGATAACTAGAGTTCCTTTTGACCTACAGCCCTCAAACTTCATAGGATGATTGGTCTTATAGAGCTGATGATCTCTATTGTTTTTGGGGTCAGTAGTTCAAAGGTCAAGGTCACAGTGACCGTTGGTCAATTTCTCGTTTCCGGATGATAACTAGAGTTCCTTTTGACCTACAGCCCTCAAACTTCATAGGATGATTGGTCTTATAGAGCAGATGATCCCTATTGTTTTTGGGGTCAGTAGGTCAAAGGTCAAGGTCACACTGACCGTTGGTCAATTTCTCGTTTCCGGACGATAACTAGAGTTCCTTTAGACCTACAGACCTCAAACTTCATAGGATGATTGTCTTATTGAGCAGATGATCTCTATTGTTTTTGGGGTCAGTAGTTCAAAGGTCAAGGTCACAGTGACCGTTGGTCAATTTCTCGTTTCCGGATGATAACTAGAGTTCCTTTTGACCTACAGCCCTCAAACTTCATAGGATGATTGGTCTTATAGAGCAGATGATCCCTATTGTTTTTGGGGTCAGTAGGTCAAAGGTCAAGGTCACAGTGACCTGACCGTTGGTCAATTTCTCATTTCCGGATGATAACTAGAGTTCCTTTTGACCTACAACCCTCAAACTGGGGGGAGACATATTGTTTTTGCCCTGTCCGTCCGTCAGTCCGTCCGTCCGTCAGTCCGTCCGTCCATTCTTCGTTTCCGGACGATAACTAGAGTTCCTTTTGACCTACAGCTCTCAAACTTCATAGGATGAATGGTCTTATTGAGCAGATGATCCCTATTGTTTTTGGGGTCAGTAGTTCAAAGGTCAAGGTCACAGTGACCGTTGGTCAATTTCTCGTTTCCGGATGATAACTAGAGTTCCTTTTGACCTACAGCCCTCAAACTTCATAGGATGATTGGTCTTATAGAGCTGATGATCCCTATTGTTTTTGGGGTCAGTAGGTCAAACGTTTGTTTCAAGTATCATCAAAATCCTTTAAAGGTTTGAAGAATTACGGAGCAGACACAATTTCATTTAATTTCATTTGTGAAACTATATATGATATGACCATCAAGTGCAATTTCGTTTGACGCCCACCTGCCATACGCTGATTGAATAACCAGGATTTTCAAAATTGAATACCTGGTTAAAAACAAACAGTTTAGGAAGCATCTTCTCATACAACCTTAACAATAGAAACCATCCATAGACAGCCTTCATTGAAGTGACTACCGGGTATTTACATTATCTTATCTCCATTTCCATTCCTGTTTCCATTCACAGTTATTCTCAGCAGTGGGGGAGACATGCGCTTTTTTACAAAAGCATCCTCTAGTTAATATTTAGGATCTACCATGATTTTTTTTCCCAAACACGATATTTTTTTTATCAAAATAAAGTATTTTTTATACATACATGTAGGTGAACACAGGTTATTAATTAACTCTCTATTATCTCCTATACATTTTATTAATTTAGAAAATTAAGATTGTTTTTCTTTTCTTATTTTCGGAAATATTCTCGTTAGATTTTTATTTTTTGTAACAATTTAATTGCCAGACTCTTTAAATTATTAATTAATTTTAAAAGTGTCTCCTTTAATAACATTAAATGCTGACCTGTCAACCAGTTTCCTTTAAACCATATAGTAGCCCTAGGGTCTAAACTGACTCAGTCTGGTGGTGGGGGGGGGCATAATTTTTTTCTTATAATTAAAGTCATCTTTTCTAAATCAATCATTACTAAAGCTAAGGTATTTTGCATTAAACATTGTCTAGTTTACCTGTACCAAGTATGTTTAAATTATTAAAGTCCTTGGGTCAATGTTTGCCCAACAGAGGGGGTCTTAAATTTTCCTTAAATGTATATTGGTAACATTTTAGATATTGTTCCCTTATACAATGAAGGTTTAATCTTAAATATTTGTCAAGAATCAATCAAGTTTGTTAAATTATAGCTGTTGGATTAATAAAAGGGGGGTCATGGATTTTTGATTTACGCATAAAACTTTAAAAATCTTAAGGGCCTTGAAGTTTAGGTGTTTTACATGAAACATTGTCCAGTGCTCCTCAAACAAGTTTATACAAATTATAGCTTGGGGGGCAAAATTTCCCTAGTTTGCCGGGGGGGGGGGTAGATTGTCTTTATATGTATGTAGTAAAAGTAAAAACCAAAATAGATATATAATTCTCTAAAATCATAAAGGCTAATAGATATTCTGAATGAAATATTGTTTTGTGGACCTCTATTAAGTTTTTTCAAATTGTAGTCCTGGAGGTCTCAATTGAACCAGCCCCAAGGGGTCTTATAATTTTTTTTATAATACATACATACGCGTATGCATTTTTATAGTTAAGACGAAAATAATCATCTTCTATAAAACCATCTGAACTATTGGTATAAACTATTGTCTTGTGAATTCTAGCAAGTTCAAATTACAAATGTATAGAATCAGGGTCGATATAAATTGGCCCCACCCAACTCAATAAACTTTATTGAGACTTGATGGTAAAAGGTAATTTTTTCAGATATGTAAAAATTGTTTGAAAACCAGTTATATCGTTGTAGCAGATGTCCCATTGGTGTTTAAATAATTAAATATTTTTGATAGAGTGTTTACAGGGGTGTATCACGTTGGGGGCAGGATCTGACCCCCCCCCCCAGCGTCTGTGCACGGAAAAGAGTCAACTCGGCCCTATACCAACTCGGCACGGGTCAACTCGGCACGGGTCAACTTGGCCCACTTTAAAAAAATATATTTAACGTAGTAATATTAAAAAAAATATCAAACAAAAACATGTTTACTTAATATCATAATTAAGCTTCTAATTAATTGCAGGTGGTCACTAATCAATTTTAAATGAATTCGTCAATCATAATTATCACCTAATTAATCGGTATCCTTACGAACACACTGATTGATAATAATAGCCTGTGACAATAAGAGTCCCTTTAATGTCTTTAACCAATTTCATTTAATTTGTTTGTAATTGTCAAAAGCTGAAAATTAAGTCCGTGTATTATACATAATTACAAATATTACAAAAAATAGTGATTACACAAACTTAAATATAAATAATTGAAAAGTGGGCCGAGTTGACCCGTGCCGAGTTGGTATAGGGCCGAGCTGACTCGGGGCCGAGTACGTTTTAGGGCCGAGCTGACCCGGAATCCTGTGCACCCATTGAAAGAGTCATGGATTTTCCTTAGATTCTAAATGTTTAACAATCATTGCTATTTTAATACTTAGCAACCATTAAAGGGACTCCACTGAGGTTTTTTTTTGACATGATGGGACTGAAAATAGTTTTTCCAGATAAATGTACCATTTAATGTAGGGTTTAGACCACTAATCTTTGTGCAAAATTTCAGATCATTCCGGCACTGCTTTTTTCCAGAATAATTATTCAAATTGTAAAAAATGACCTAAAATGAAAAGCGTTTAAACACTGCTCACTCAAATCGGGCTAAGAAAATCATAAAATACCATTTTTCATTTATTTCAAAGTAAATTTCTAAGCTATCTTTGCATATATTCCTGTTCAATTTAAGTACCCTGCTGATTTATGTAAGGAATTCAAATGTTATGTTTTTAGGCTTTAAAACCTCAGTGGAGTCCCTTTAACTTCTATAGCAACTAATGACATATATATAGATAACAACCATTTACTTTCCATAGCAACCACTGTTTTCAAAAGCAACCGTTAACTTTCCATAGCAACAAATGACTTTCATAGCAGCAGTTGACATTCCATAGCAACCATTGACTTTTCATAGCAACCTAACAAATTTTGACTTTACTTAGCAACCATTGATTTTCATAGCAACAAAGAAGAGAAAAAGCTGAGTGTTACACGTCCCGCCTTGCAGAGACATTTATCTTAAATGTACAATATTTGAGATGCTTATATGAACTTTGTGATAATTATCAGTTTAAGATGAGAATCTGCATTTCATTCATAACTTACAAAATTTATTGCTCCATATCAGTAGAGCCTTTATAATCAAGTGAGCGACATAAGGTTCATCATGACCCTCTTGTTCACAAACATTTAACTAGATTAGAATAAGACATTGTTCTGCAAAATTTCCTCATTAATAAGATACTTATTATGCGTTAATCTTGTGTCTTATTTCTCGTTTCAGCGGCCATGGATCAAAATTGTTGTGATGCAGAATCTCTTGTGACATTTTACAATATGGATTTGTGTAGTTACAGATTATTTCGAGCAATAAAAATACCATGTTCCTTTGTTGACAAGGTAAATCTTAAATTATCCAATAAAGATAGTAAAATAAAATATCAATGGACAATTGCTTCATTCAGCCAAATCATAAACAGAATGATTTTTAGGGAAATGTTGAAAAAATATTTAATTTTACACCAAGTTTGTAAGCCGAGTTTCTGAATACCATCTGAGCTTATTCATAAGCAAAGTTTGGTACTATAGTTATCTTATGAAAAGGTCAGTGGTTCTACTCGGATATCAGCTTAGGCCAAATAGTTAAATTAATTTAGCTGACAACAGGCAGTGGTTCTACTCAGATGTCAGCTATTATGCCCAGATGGCTTACAGCAGGCCTGAGGTTTTTAGCTCACCTGTCACAAAGTGACAGGGTGAGCTTTTGTGATCGCTTTTCGTCCGGCGTCCGTCCGTCCGTCGTCCATCCGTCCGTAAACTTTTGCTTTAAATGACATCTCCTCATAAACCACTGAGCCAATTTCATCCAAACTTCACAGGAATGTTCCTTTGGTGGTTACCTTTAAAAATTGTTCAAAGAATTTAATTCCATGCAGAACTCTGGTTGCCATGGCAACCGAAAGAAAAAACTTTAAATATCTTCTTTTAAAAAACCATAAGAGCTAGAGCTTAGATATTTGGCATGAAACATCTTCTAGTGAGTGTCTACCAAGTTTGTTCAAATAAAAGCCCTGGGGTCAAAATTGGCCCCGCCCGGGGGGGGTCATTGATTTTCCCTATATGCATATAGTAAAAACTTAAAAAATCTTCTTCTAAAGAACCCAAAGAGCTAGAGCTAAGATATTTAGCATGAAACATGTTCTAATGGGTGTCTACCAAGTTTGTTCAAATAAAAGCCCTGGGGTCAAAATTGGCCCCGCCCCTGGGGGTCATTGATTTTCCCTATATGCATATAGTAAAAACTTAAAAAATCTTCTTTTAAAGAACCGTAAGAGCTAGAGCTTAGATATTTGGCATGAAACACCTTCTAGTGAATGTCTACCAAGTTTGTTCAAATAAAAGCCCTGGGGTCAAAATTGGCCCCACCCCAGGGGGTCATTGATTTTCCCTATATGCATATAGTAAAAACTTAAAAATCTTCTTTTAAAGAACCCAAAGAGCTAGAGCTAAGATATTAGGCATGAAACATCTTCTAGTGAGTGTCTACCAAGTTAGTTCAAATTAAAGCCCTGGGGTCAAAATTGGCCCCGCCACGGGGGTCATTGATTTTCCCTATATGCGTATAGTAAAAACTTAAAAAATTTCTTTTAAAGAACTCAAAGAGCTAGAGCTAAGATATTTAGCATGAAACATGTTCTAATGGGTGTCTACCAAGTATGTTCAAATAAAAGCCCTGGGGTCAAAACTGGCCCCGCCGGGGGGGGGGGGTGGGGGTCATTGATTTTCCTTATATGTGTATAGCAAAAACTTAAAAATCTTCTTTGGAAAAACCCAAATAGCTAGAGTTTAGATATTAAGCATGAAACATCTTTAAGTAAATATCTACAAAGTTTGTTAAAATAAATGCCCGGGGGTCAAAACTGGCCCCAGGGGTGTCATTGTTTTTAACTATATGTGTATAGTAAAAACTTTAAAAATCTTCTTTTAAAAAAGCCAATGAGCTAGAACTTAGATGTTTAGCATGAAACATCTTCTTATGGGTGTCTACCAAGTCTGTTCAAATAAACAAATAAAAGCCCTTGGGTAAAAATTGGCCCGGGGTGGGGGGGCCTATATACAGGTGAGCGACCTCAGGGCCATGATGGCCCTCTTGTTACTGTGATGTCATCACATGCCCATATTTTTACTTAGTTGGCCAGCTGTACTCAGTTTAGTCGGTTGTACTGACGTTTATCAGCTTGTGCCTCTAAACCAAATATCAGCTTTTGTCAAAAAGTTTAATTCATATGACTGACAGAAGGCAGTGGTTCTACTCAGATGTCAGCTATTATGCCCAGATGGCTTTCAGCAGGCCAGAGGTTTTTACTGTGATGTCATCACATGCCCATATTTTTACTCAGTTGGCCAGCTGTACTCCGGTTAGTCGGTTGTACTCGTATATCAGCTTGTGCCTCTAAACCAAATATCAGCTTTTGTCAAAAAGTTTAATTCATATGACTGACAGAAGGCTGTTGTTCTACTTAGATGTCGGCTCTAGCCTAAATGATTAAATTCAGTTGGCTTACAGAGGTTTGTGGTTCTACTCTGATACCAGCTTGTGCTTAAAAAATTCAATTCAGCTGGCTTGGGGAAGGTGTATTTTTCAATTTTGTTCCTTCACGGAATGCCCGAGGTTCCCCTCTGAACTTGTCAGCTCATGCCTATATTATTCAATTAAGTTGGTTGACTCAATATCGGATATCAGGTTGTGCCTAAATAATTCAATTCAGTTTGCTTACAGATGGTCCGTAATTCTACTTGTATTCCAGCTAATATGCTTAAATAAGTCATTTCAGCTGTCCGGTGGAAGATGTTTTATTCAATTCAATTTGCTTACAGAAGGTCTGTGGTTCTACTCAGGTCGAGGACTTATAATGATCCATATAATAAAGGGCAATTTAAATATATTCTATTTCTATCACTTTATGGCAACTATTTTTACAAATGAAGGAGACCTATAGGCGATTGGGCTAGATGCATTATATATGTTGTATGTTTGATTTATAAAAAAAAATGTTCACACATGCCACTATAATAAATAAACTAGTTAGTTCCTTACGAGTATGGAATTTTATTATTTGCATTTACTCAGGTTCATTTTTAATGCGTGTGAATCATAAAACACATAAAATATATTATTATACTTAATAAATCCTGTAATCTACACTGTTATATTTAGATTTTCTCATTTATACTATTTTTTTCAGAAAATCAGCTCAAGTAAATCTACAGCAACTATGCTTCTACTAGAGTCCAATATGAATTATACTTAACACCTGGTTCCTGGCTTTGCAGAAATATATCCAAAAGAAAATTGTTTAAAAACAGTGCATCACCAATACCTTGTACAATCTTCTAGTTCCTAAATGCTGAAACAAAGACAGACCAGCAAACTTTTGCATCGTTTGTACTTAAACTTGTTTTCTTCAAGGAGAATTTACATCTGTAAAGGAAGTTCTTACCATGGCCGCTGTCAAATATTTGAAAATATCCTTCTGGAAACATTGTTTGTGAACTACTCACATACCTTTAGAAAACAGAAATAAAACTTGTAAAAAAAGTTTGTAATTAAAGTGGATTGGTCTACAATTTGCACATTTTCCAACAAGACCACAATTAGACAATAAGATATATGCATTTTTGATAGATTTTGGAACTGTTGATAGAGTTCTAAAATGATTTAGTATGAACACAATATATGGTGAATTAATTATAACATTTTGTTCTAAAAAACTCTATTATATGTTATCTATTAATATATTGTTCGGATCATTTATCCAACAGTCTTGCCAACAACACCGATATACATTTTTTGTGGTTTGCTTTAACATACATGTATCAAACTAAATACTAACTATAAAAATAATTATTTATGGTACATGTATTTAGATCTTCCATTTTAGACCAATTCACTTTAAAGAAAGTATGATTGAAATTGTTTTTATTTTAATAAGATTAAATTATGTGTTCCGCTATTTTAGAGTGAAATAGTTAAACATATCACTACATAATGACAAGCTTTGAAAAAAATCATTACTGGGGTCCTACATATTACCGGACAATCAGTTTACCGGACAAAAGCTATTCAGGTCAAAAAGTGTTGTTGTTTTTTGCTTTGATTAAAAAATCATACAGTCTAAATCGTACACACACTTTTTATTTCAAAGTAAATAACAACAAAACCACTCTCATGTAAATATTGTTGATTCAGTTCTTTATCTACAAACATGCCCTTTTGTTTACTAGTTATTTCATGACATGGTCATGCGGGGGAAATAATCTGTTCTGCGCAGGCCTGAATATGGAGACTGTGCCTTAATGGGTTATTTTAGATAGGTTTTACTTTTATTCTTCTCACCGTTATTACAGGAGACAATCGTAACATATTTTAATGATTAAAAAAATTTAAATTTAGTCCAAACAGTATCTCGTTGTTGTCATTTACAAAGAAATGCAAATTAAAAGCCATATAAGGAAATGGGTTATGCACATGGGAGGAAACTCTATTACATGAATATTAAATCAGATAGATTTTATGGCTTTTGTAACATGCTACATGATGACCAAAAGGAAACAGTATGACAAATAACAGAATTCCATTTGAACATCAAATTATTTCATATGTTTAGATTCATGAAGAACCAATACGTTAATTGAGTTAATAGTGTTAATTTTAATTACATCCCATATATTGACCTTTTCGTAAATTGCGTATCTGCCGTGTCTAGTTTTACAGACATATTGTTTTTTTCCAATATCTTAACCTTGTCTTTCAATCGTCGTAGTTTCCTCGATTTTGTCTCTCTTATAATGCCCTACTTTAAAGACACATCTCTACGGTCAAATGTTTAATTTCATGTTTGTTAAAGTAATGTTTACTTGCATTATGAACCCAATATTATTTGGGTAAATTCCATTCTTTTTTATTGTTTTAAATAAAAGTTTCAGCGAAAAAACATCATATTTTGTCCGGTAATATTAGGATCCCAGTATATTGATTGAACAATTTTCAGTAATTTTGATAAGTTTAAGTTTGTTGATTTGCTACTTTTTACGCTTACAAAAAGGAAAATCAAATTTGAAAGTTGCAATATAACTACAGAGAAATTAATTAGAGCAATTGTTTATATGTTGCATTTTGCTACTTGTTATATCTTAATTTAGACAAGGTCTTTAAAATAGAATGGTCTAGAGTCGGACCAATTTCACTGTTCAATTGCAAAATAGAAATTAATTTTACAAAGAAAAATGTTGTTTAATCTTATCATGTGAAGATTTTATAATATTTCATAATGTCATTTACAAATATTTGATGTTAAATTTGATGTATTTCCAAAATGGCGCCATTTGTTTGCAAACATTCTATTTAAGAAATAATATATCCCAAACTGTGATTTTCCGATGCGAGGAATTATATCACGAGGGCGTAGCCCGAGTGATATAATGATGCGCATCCGAACGACAAACAGTGATGTTATCAAGCGATAAAATCACTGATCTGGATATATTATTTTGATTCTAACACGACATCAACAAATTAATGCTGCCGTACATTACAATTAGCTTAATCGCGCCTGATTTGTTTCCGTACTTATTGTCAGCGCGTCACATTTTTAGTGGTTACGTCACATGTATAATGATTACGTCACTTGTCTAAATATAGAAAGTCAAACAGTGATTTTATAGCATAATAACACACACTCTCGGTTCTTCTATGTTCAATAGGGAAAAATGCGGGTCATGTTAGAATTTTCAATAGATCATGGCTTTATCACATTATTTTCTGAAATATTTATCTTTCTTTCACATGTTTAAAGATTTTTAAAGCACACCATGTTGCCAGAATATTCATGTTTGCTCCTATATTTAGCTTTTGCCCTGTTCTTGAACACTTACATAATCTACATAATCAGCGTATAGAAAACTGTACTGAGTTATACCAAGAGATACTAAATTGTGGCGAGAAGAATTAACATAGCGCCTTTCCAGACCATTCTATTTTAAGATAAAAATATATCATTGGTTGGATGACTCAACAAGTTATATGACCTAGATTAAATGGCTGTAATTTAATATAACCGATGCTTTCGGGCTATAATAGAAAACAGTTTTTATATAATTAACCGTATTAACTTTCAAAAGTCTTTAAGGAATTTATAAAACTACACAAATGCCTCCTTGGTTTAATAAAGAGAGGTGAAAAAAGTATCTTAAACTTTCAGTAGATGTGTGCTTAAGTGGTGTAAAGCTATAGTTATAGTTTGATCTGTATATTTGTACATAATATATTAATGTATTGCTTATCCATGTTCTAGTCAGATTTGATATTGTTTTTTTTTTTCAGTTAAGTATATACAGATGTTTATAGTTATCTGTAAGTTTTAATACTATTTTTTTGTGTTTGAGGTACTGTGTATCTCATTGTCAAACTAGTATGTTTATATGCATGTACATAATTTATATTTAGTGATCAAAAAATGACATGTATATTATTTACCTATGTATATGTAATAAACATACATTAAGGTAACACAATAAGGATACATCCAGAAGGATGGGATATTGTCATGCTACTATGACGTGAAATATGGCAAATTAGGGTCATCATGGCCTTCTTGTTACTTTAAGAGATGTTTTTTTGTGTGTATATGTATATAGTTTCCATAGTATTATTTTGTATAATTTACAAAGATTAGTATTTTTGTATTATGTATAAGTATTCAATATATATCCTGTTCTCATATCAGTAATAATACTCTCATACAACAAAGTTGTAAAGATTGTAATAATTACTTTTATCACACACCCGTGCCGATTTTGCGACTCCGTAAATAATGTATTGCACGGCCATGCATATATTTTGACGTGACGTCATAAGCGTTACACAAACATAGTGTAAAGACGCGCTAAATATTAGCGTTAAACCATAGGCGCTTCAATGAAAAATGACTCTTTATATTTCACTGTAAACGGTCTTTATTTTGGGTATGTGATAAATAGAATATTAAATTCTTGTAAGTCATTACTGAATTTATTGTACTCGTTGAGAGGCTAGCATAATATAATTTTATTCAACTTGTGCAATAAATTCAGTATTGAAGTTACACTCATTCAATATCCTCTATATACTTGGTTTATTAGGGTCATCATGACCGTCTTGTTCACTTTTATGATTTTTGTATACATAGTTTCCTTAGAATGATTTTGTATAATTTACAAAGATAAGTATTTTTTTATTTTGTGTACATATTTGCAATAGAAGAGAGGCTGTTGTAAAACTATTTGAAGCTTTATATTAAAATGTTATGATGAAAATTTATAAAGATTTTTTTTAAAGTTGATGAAATGTTGGTTAAAGACCCATTA